>NC_083478.1:18357966-18400466 GCF_030014155.1 Tachysurus vachellii
AGAACCGCAGACTTAAACGGGTATACGTCTGCTGGAAAGTGCCATCTGTTTCCTTTCCAAAATTCTCTCACGTTTCAGGATTCCTGCGAGGCTGCCCTGCCTGTATTTCACCCCACTGAGTGCGTGACAGCTTTGATGAAGTCTGAGGATGATGAAGATGATCGTAACCATGAGGCATATCATGTGCTCTTACTGTGTGGCTCGCCCTCTGATCCTGTAAGCTTGGCACATATCTGCACCATACGATATCCTAATATATCCACACCGTTGAACGATGTCTGTGGGTAAATCGCGTTATATTTATTACAAAACGCTTTAAAGGCATAATATAGTTTTGCAAAGGCGGGCTTTGAAATGAAATATTTTTTGAGATGTATATTAAAAAAAAAAAAATTTGCCTTTCCCACATGTTGCACTGCGTGGTCTTGTTTTTCAGCGACAACTTTTTAGAGCACGGGAATTTCAATCACAGCTCATGCTGCATCGATAAGCCAAGGGATTTCACGGACACTCGATAGAATAATCCCCCATTCATGGTGCATCTCTGCCTGAAAGTAATATTAGTCATTTTCTGACACTTTTACGAGACGCCGGGTTTTCCATTAGACAGATGTGCCATCGGCCCTGCCTGAGAATCAAAAGAATCAGAAACTTCTATTAGCTAAACACATTTTCACACATGAGAAATTTGCTTTGGCCGAAGCCCACGTAGACGGTTAGTGAAGTAAATCGAAGTAAACAAAAAATATGAAATTTATTTCCAAAGGAATGTACGTTGAACTGCACTGTTTTTGTATATTGTGTTTTGTGTAATGTCTTGTGATTTTTTTATCTGCACTGTCCTTCTGTCTTGTCTTGCACTGTTTGCACCAGGTCACACAGTTGCACTTTATATCTCTAGGACTACTGACTAAGTTCTTAGCTCTGTCTTTGTTCTATGTAGCACCAAGTTCCTGGAGAAACGTTGTCTCATTTCACTGTGTACTGCAACAGCTATACATTGTTGAAATGACAATAAAAGCTTCTTGACTTGACTTGACTTGACTTGTTATAGCCTTGAGAAACTCAAGGCTGTCTTAAGCCATGTCTCAAGCCCCATGAGGCTCTGACCTAAGACCGGAAGTGTCTGCTATGTGCAGAATTAATGCACTTCTCAGCCACGAGTAGGGAAACTCGAGAAGATTTTTAACACGAGAACGGGCGCCGAAAAGTCGACATCATAAATTTATGACGCCGTGAAGGCCAAAACAAACCGAGGAATATGCAGCACTTTGGGATGAGAAACAAAAAACAATTTGTGGACACTTGTGTATGTATGTGTATGTATATGTACTTGTGTATGCATTCTCTCTTTTGTTTTTCACACACACACACACACACACACACACATGCACACACACACAGAGCTACAAATTAATTCAGCTTCTACAGCCCAGAGTTTGAATTAGTGCAAATCATCGTTACGTGACGGATCAGGATCGCTTCTTAATTAAAATATAGATCTGAACAGACGTTAGACATTTCAGGAGGTGTGTAACGGAACAGACGAAGTCTCACCTCGTCATATACAAAAGAGACAAAACCAAGATGTGCTATTTTCCATCAATCAAACCTACACGATGTTGGAAAATACAAATTAGGCCAAAGTGATTAAGAAATCATTAAGATATCTCTTACTAGAAATGAATGGAAATACATACAAATATAACCCGTGTGACGCCTTATCGCTTCCTGTACAGCTCGCCTAAACCCTTGAGATGAACGTTTGCAATTTAGGACTCAACATTTTGATAATTACACTGACCTGGAGGCAAACACGATTAATATTTCCACATTGAAACCCCTTGTGCGAAATGTAGTAAATAATACATAGAAAGCAGTGCAATGATTTGCCCTGAGCCCATTTGAAACAGCCCATGAATCAGTGGGCAGGGCATTACACGCTGACGTTTATTCTCCCATCATTCCATTGTCCATGGAGGCAGCATGAGGTGTGGGCTCTGAGGCGTGGGTATGTAATACCGCTGAAGCAGGACACACTCACACACTGTTATTTAAGCTAAGGACTTAAAGGACACTTTCTGTGTGTTCAGTCCAAGCTCAGCATAGCGAACTGGTTTGTAGAGAGTTTGGCCTCTGCTTTGGTGCCCTTTTCCAGTATTTACTACTTGGACCATGGGCAGTGAAACAGTGCTTGCTTTCTCTCTCTCTCTCTCTCTCTCTCTCTCTCTCTCTCCCTAGCTGTATCTCTCTCTCTCTCTCTCTCTCACTCACTCACTCTCGCACTCACTCACTCTCGCACTCACTCACTTTCACTCTCACGCGAGGGCCTTCCTACCCTTTCAGTCCCAGCTCAGCCTACCAAAACAGGCCTTGTGCTCATAGCACCTCTAGGACACCCGTTTGCAGAATTTACTAGGTGGGTAATCTCTCTCTCTCTCTCTCTCTCTCTCACACACACACACACACACACACACACACACACACACACAGTTATTTAAGCTACACAGCCTCCCTACACATTTCAGCTGAGTCTTTGTGCTCCAGCTTTTACACGCTGAACCAGTAATATGTAATATAACTAAAGTACTGTTCTGTCCTCTTTCTCTCTCTGTCACATACACACACACACACACACACACACACACATTACTATTATTTACGCCAGGGGTCTTCAATCTTCTCCACAAAGGGCCGGTGTGGCTGCAGGTGTTCATTCCGACTAAGCAGGAGCCACACCTGAATTCACTTGTTTAAAAGTTCATCTTAGTCTCCAATCAGCTCTGAAGTGTGCCTGCAATTTGGCTGGAATAAAAGCCTGCAGCCATACCGGCCCTTTGTGGAGAAGATTTAAGACACCTGACACCTGATTTAAGCAATAGTGTGTTCCTATGGATTCGTTCCCAGCTTAGTCTAGCTTTGTTGCACCCTCTTTTATGTCCACACACACTTAATTTTTTTAAGCTATACAGCCTTCATACACATTTCTTCATAGTTAAGGTTACCAGAAAAGGTTTGTGCTACTAGTGCTTCATCCCCTAAACCCAGCTATTACACACTGAACCATAGATATGTACTAGCAGTAAAGTGGTTCTTGCTCTCTCTCTCTCATACACACACACACAGTATTATTCAAGCTCTGCCTTCCTATGCCTTCGATCGATGCTCAGCCTATCAAGCAGGCTGTGTTACCAGTGCTTGGGCCCCTCTACACCGTCCCTCTCGCAGCATTTGCACCCCAAACCCTATCAGCTCACGCACGGCAGGCATTAGCATTTGCATTTTATTGGAGCCGTGGAGATTTAGAGTGCTTGATACATCAGCTTGGAGCAGACAGAATTAGTTAACAATGCATTATCTGCCTTTTATGACTGCCATAACTCTCCTGCTCCCTCAGCCGCAGGAGGAGAAGGGCTGGTGGGGAGGGGTTTGTGTGAGCACGAGGGCTTTTGTCTCGATGCTTTGCTGCACTTTGAACACGGCTGGCACCCAAATTGCAGCGGCGCTGCACCATTGTGCACGGATCAGAGAGCGAGCGAAACCGAGGTGCAAGAAGAAGCAGCAGCTTGGATGGACGACCTGATACTAGCAAGAGATAACACTGTAGCACTGACCAAAGAGTACAAGTTGTGCTCATGGTAAAGTTATCAAGGTCAAAAAGCAGATAAATTACATTTAGGGGATCTGAGTGGAAGCACTGTCTGGAGAGACTGTATACATGTGTGTGGGTAAAAATAAAAGAGCTGCAGTGTTAATGCGGCCCACTGCAGCAGCCCTTTCGCTGGACTCGAGCCCCCCGCCACAGCTGCTTGCCAGCCCCCTCGACACTCATCCATTTGGCTAATGCGCAGTGGCACCGCAGCCCAGCAATACCCAACAGAGCTCATTTGGTCGAAAGGTTGTAGAGACAAACTGTTTCCTTGTGCATCCTCGCTCTGACTCGTGCTGGCTCTTGACGAAACGCTCATAAACACCTAGTAATCCGAGCTCCCGTTTTAGTCGGGTGGATTTGTAGAGCAGCTCGAACTAATTTGACGATAAACATCCCGAAGTCCAAACACTCCATCTTGCTTTATGCTGTCATGCGGGGATATTAAGCCTGTAGTTAATAAGCACGTGCACGTTTAGGCGAGCTCGTCTTTCATCACACCGTGCTAGGTCGATTCCAGCTGCACAGAAGTTTTCTTAAGGAAATAAAAGTTCTCTTAGATCTTAGATTTAAATCTTATGCATGGCATGTAATAGTGTAGTGTAAGTAAATGCCTTATGTATCTACAGATAAATCTAAAATAAAATTTCTCTTTTCATTCCTAATGTATTCTTGGATTTCAATCAAGTGGAAACATTCGGTCCCTGGAAACACACACACACTCTCCACTATGTCTGAATGGCTGTTTTTCTTTCCGCACACCAAATCGGTTGGCTCTCCACCCTTATTTCTCTCGTACTCTTTCTGCAGATCCAGCTCATCCGAGAGCTTCTCTTCCAGGTGGAGATGTCGGTGTGTCCGGAGAGGCCCAGCTCTCCATAAAGCATGCTGCCTTGCACTCCCTCTGCTCCCTACGGCTGCAAATTTACTGGTGACCTTTGCATTCCATTTCGAGCGATCCAGCTTCTCGCTCACTCTCTCCCGTACACCCACCCACCCCCACCCCTGTCGGAAAATTCCACTGCCACGGAGGTAGGCAGAAAGGCGACCATCTATGCATAAGAACTGGAGGGAAAAATGGGTAGACTGAAAGATTGCTTGTCTTTAGTGCTCTGAGCTGTGCAGAGGTGAGAGGAGCAACAGGCCTCCCAAACACATGTTAATCTGAAAGAGTCGTTCCATATTAGGACAGCTCCGACTCCCATCTCAACCGAAATCTGTTTTACTTTAGTTCACTTAATACAATTTTTCTGTAAAAAAAAAAATAAATAAATAAAAATAAAATAATTTTTTTTTTTAAATATATACATGTTGTTTTCTGCTTTAAAATAAATTCACCAGAATTCTTCATGGCTAATATTAGACTCCTATTTCCATGTGCTTCATCCTTTTTAGAAAAGCATTCATATAAATAAAATGTAATTCAAAACAAAAATAAATCTTAGAACGTGCGAATAAATCTCACAGAACACCAAAACTCAAAAATATAAAATAAACAAAAACAAAAAAATTAATGTCTGGTTATTCAAATAAAGCTCTCAAAAACAGCAACAAATATTCCGAAACAAAAAAAAGCTAAATAAAATCTTCAGCAATAAAAAATAAATAAATACTTGTATATATGAAGCGTAAAACAGAAAAAAAATCGATTCATGTTTAAATGTTTTTTTTTTATATAAACAAACAAATAACTCTTTTGTTCAAAATGTAATAAATTCTGCCTGGAATTAAGGATCAGCTTCATCATTCTGAATCTCAAATCTGTTTGTCACAGCAAATCGGTCTTATTAGAATTTCTTTATTTTGATTTGACAGTTTTGACTGAATGTCGGCAGAAACATTCTACACTTTACAAACATAACCGATAAGATATTTCACATGTAAGCAGTGTGGGGGCTAATTTATAAAACGCTCTTCAAAAAAAGAACAATAATAGCTACCATGAGGAATATATTAAGACCAAAATCATACGGTGTACTGCTGGGTCATGGTGTAGCGCTAGTGATTGTGTGCGTGAAGAGAGAGCAAAACATTTCAATTCAAAAGAAAAGCATTCATGGATTTCCTAAAAAAAAAAAAATAATAATAATTTTAAAAAATAAAAAATAAAAAGCCTTATTCCTTTTTGGTCCTTACATTTACATACTCTGGAATTTTTTTTTTTTTTTTTAATTCGGTTCATTGATTTTAGTTTTTTTATGAAATTTTTTTTCAGTTCTCTACACCAAGACAAGTAATCAATTCAACAAATAACATCCAACACCACCACAGTTTGGTACGATATTATGGGTTGCATTGAGATTTGGTCTGTACATGAGCGTGTAGCCGAATAGCACCATCTGCTGGAAAGGTTAATCCTGTGAACTGAAATTCACCTGTAATTGATGCAAACGTTTAGCTAAACGTTTAAAGCCTGTCTTTAAACTATCAAATCAAAACATGGCAGTATTGTGGATTTCAAATGAAAAACTATCAAATTCGTGTGGAAAACTAGGTTTACTACAATTTGATACAAGACATTTAAAAAAATCTATAGGTAAAAGACATCAAAATCTTACTTTGAAAACACATGAGTATCTGATGAATATCATGACATGAGAAGAGGAAAAAAAAAAATTCAAAAAGTCAGGCCGTACATTTTATAGTGAGATGTACAGACGTATGTAACGACAGTT
Organism: Tachysurus vachellii; assembly: GCF_030014155.1. Taxonomy (NCBI): domain Eukaryota; kingdom Metazoa; phylum Chordata; class Actinopteri; order Siluriformes; family Bagridae; genus Tachysurus; species Tachysurus vachellii. The sequence continues at coordinate 18,364,291 of NC_083478.1, forward strand.
GGTAAGTCATTTTCCTCCAGAAAACTGAAATCAGAAAAACCTCTGATTGGGATTGAAACCACACACACACACACACACACACACACGTTCATTACAGTATCTAAATCATAGCAGTCCAGAGCACATCTGATGGTCTGAAGTCTGTTCACAACATTTCACCTTTCTGTCTAAACATAACCAGTATGTGAGGTTTAAAGTGAATTTAAAAAAAGAAAAAAAAAAGAGAGAACAGCTAAAATGAAGAGAGAGGAAAAAAAAACCTAAAAAACAAATGTCAGTTCCTTTCGTCTGACTACATTCGCCATGATGTACAGCTCAACCTTTCTTTTTTTTTAAAGCAGAATCAGTAGCTCTGTCGTGTCAGTAAAAGTCAGGATGTTTTCTTGGGTGGGATTTATTCGTCCAGAGGCTCTACAAACAGATTTCCACACCTGAGCTCATAACACTGTTAAGCACAGGTTCAGCCTTGATTCGCTTCTTTGAGAACTGAACCATGGTGAGGACAGAAGTGACAAACGCTAACAAGGTCACAGTGTTTGTTATGGGGATCTTTCTATCTTATCTACAAAACCTGGTGTGGCTGCAGCTTTATGCACCACACAGACAGCTAATTTCATTTGGTCTTTAAATGACTAACTTCTACGTGACTTCTATCTGGATGGAATTAAACATGTAGCCATTTGCGTTGAAACCAGTAGCTGGAAGAAAAGTAAATGCTAGACAAACGTCCACAAGGTGGAGCACTTAGTTATGAACATCGCGGACGCATGTCTTTGCGAAGGCATTAATAAACAAGATCGTCTGTCCCCATACACCAATATGAGCGTGAGCAGGCGTTGATTTGTGATTAAAAAAAAATTTGATTTGTGAAGGGGAAAATCGACTCAGTGCATATGTCTAGTTAAGTTCCAGATTTGTGAAATGTATATATAGTCAAGGTAGTCCTACATTCTCTGGACACGTTTTGAGAGACACAGAGAGAGAGAGACAGAGACAAAGAGAGAGAGACTGATTGTTGATGTGGGCGACTAATCCAGCACTGCAGATACAGAACAACCTCTGATAAAAACACCAACAGAAATATCAACAATCTCAATACATTTCACCGACTGCTGAATGGACTCTATACGACTGAGTCAAAACATACACACAGGGGGAAAAAACAAAAAAAAACAATTGGGACACATACGTAAAATCATGAAAAAAAAAAAAAAAAAAAAAAAAAAAAAAAGAAGTGAAGCTCTGTCAGAATAACAGGTTAAAAACACTATCCATGTGATTCCATCAGTCTTAACATCTCCAATCCTCAAGCTCATGGCATAGTTCTCAATTACTCGCTCTTTCCTCAATACTTGAGACATTGTTTGATAAAGAGTTGCCATTTATACGGGAGATGAAAAGAGACTAAAGAAGGTGGGAAGAGACCTCAAATGCCAGGAGGCCAATGCCAGTGGTGGTTTGAAAATGGTCCGGAACAAAGGACGGATTGTGAGTGCACTCGTGTCTGTCTCTCGGAGGGGAATTGTATGCTTACACAGCTGCAGCACCCTTCTCCTTCTTCTCGCCATCCTCATGCCAAGTAAGACGCTCCTCGTAGAAAGCGATGACAATCTGGGGACACTTGTGATTGGCCTCCTTCGCGAGCACGAGGTCCGCCTCATCCGAGTCTTTCCTGTTGAGACAGTGTGAGATTTTATTACATAGGATTGCCGTGTACCATGTGCACGACTTAAGCCACGTTCACACTGCAAGTGTTAATGCTCAATTCGGATATTTTGCTCAGATCTGATTTTTTTGTTTGGCTGTTCACATTACCTTCTAAAATGTGGGCTATATCAGATACCAGTGTGAACTTTTTGCTGTTTCGAACTGACCCGCATGCGCAAACGAACAATAACAATGACGTCACACGCAGCACGCCGTTGCGCTAAAAAGTTGCCGAGGTTATGGAGGAAGTATTGTATCATCTGGTGCAAGCAAACATATCATGTAATGCTATAATGTGATGTATTCAATGCAAGCATTATGAGCTGGTTCACGTAACCACTTTATATAACACTCTTAACACACACGTTACCAGTCACGTTTGTGTCACGTTTTCGCCGGCGCAAAAAAAAAAAAAAAAAAAAGGGGGTTTCGCCGGCGAAAAAAAAAAATTTAAAAATTTTAAAAAAAAGGTTTCGCCGGCGCATAACTGTGACGAATGTAGATTGACGTAAAAGTCGCATCAAATGCGCCCTGGCTGTTCACACTGAGGCCACATTGGAAAAGATCAGTTTTGGGTCTGATTCAGGACCACATATGGAAGTGGCCCAGATCTGAGTGTTCACACTACTCCTGAAGAAGTCTGACCTGGTCACTTGACCCCAAAAAAATCGGATTTGGGCCACTTTTACCTGCAGTGTGAACGTGGCCTTAGTGTCACCTGGAGAAAGAAACTCCATGTTATGGATTATGTCATTTTTACATCACAAATACCTTTCATTTCAGGGGGTAGCTGAACTTGTGGAATTGTATTAAGCCGTTTAACAAGATGTCTGGTTAGCCAGTTTTAAGATGCTGCTTTGTGAGGAATTTGAAATTAAAATAAGTAAGTAAGTAAGCAAGTATAAAAGTGGACAGCGTGCGCCAGATTTAGAGAATTTAAACCGTACTCTGCACATACTGCACTAAACAGATTTAGGCACAACCTTCTTTGCGTTTGTGTGTGAGCAGAAGTTTAAAGATTTAAAAGTTATTCAAATTAATACCGTGACAACTCGGAATAGTAAATTGACCGAAACACATCACAAGTTAGTTAACGGATGCTAAGGGTTTTTTTTCGGGGGAAAAAATATAAACGTGTTTTTTGTTTTTTTTGTTTTAAGAGCAGTATGACTGTCTACTTATCTTTTTAATACCATGATTATAACCTGTTACATTATTTATCTCAAATAAGTTTCTTATCGCTGTGAATTAATTTTGTGGGCAAAAAACAAAGGCACATGAAAAGTGACCTATTAATAAAGTTGCGGTCATGTGACCTACTCAGAAATATTGTCAGATCTGTTTTACACTAAGCTAAATAAGTGTGTATGTACATTACAACAATGTGCTTCACACTTCACCTAGGTCTAATTTTGACCTATAACTAACTACTGTGAAAGTTCAGTAAGCGAATAGTGAAAACTTTACAGAAACTACATTAAAGGGACACAATAACAGGTCAGTTGGTGAACTATTTAACGCAACAATAGGTGATAACGTCCTTGCTGGAGTCCTGCTGAGGAAACATTGACTTTGTATTGTTATGCGATGGTTCTATAGGTGTGACACGTATTCTTCACGAAACTGTCTGGCACTCACCACTTCATTAAGAACATAAGGTCCCCACAAGAGTCGGTCGCACCAATGATCTTCTCCGGCTCCAGACCTCTCTCAAAGCCTCTAGCGACTAGGATCTCGTCCTGAACAAAGAGAAAACATTAATTAGTGCAAAACAAAATGACAAATTTTCTAAGACACATTCATGATATTCTTTACACAAACCAGCTGTTGCATTTTGTTGCAATTCTGTACTTTTGTTCTGCAACCGCTGTCCTTGACATATCATTCTAAAAATTAAACTAAAAACTAAAGACCACAGTCTGCACTCGGTCAAATCAGCCGAGAGCACGTCACGTACCAAAACAGCAGCGCATACACTAAATAAAACCAAAATGCCCCGTCACCTCTTTTTTCCGCTTCTGCTTGCTGCCGCCCTCCTCTTCTTCGTCTGAGTTTCTCCTCTTGCTGCCAGGTTCTTTGGTACGAGAGGGAGTTGCGCTGGAGGGTTTGGTCCCACTGCTTGGAGTACTCGTACCACTGCCACCCTTTTTGTACGTCTTCATGAATTCGGAGATGAGATCTGGACAGTCAAGGTTTTTTTCTGGCTCCCACGTGTTGTGTTTACTAGAAACGACAAATCAGCAAGTTGTACAAATATTAGCTCATATGTCTGCAAATAAAAGATCGACAATGTAACGTACCAGCATAGAAGCAATACAACAGAAAACAGTCAGATTATAACTAAAAACGGACGTCGACTTACTCTGAAAATCCTTTCCATTTAAGATAGTACTCCACTCTGCCCTTTACAACCCTCCTGTCCAAGACCTTCTCCACCACATATTCTTCTTCGTCTGAGGACGCAGATTCATCATCCTCACGGTTCTGATTCTTCTTTCCCATGACTTCTCAACACGCCTTCTTTTCCGCCCACGAGTAACAGACAGACTAAGCGAGGAAGGGAAAGGATCCCTCTGCAATACAAAGGCAGTGCATTTACAAAAAAGCTGCAAGCCACTTAATCACTCTCTCTTAATATAAGTATTCAGAGCATTGACAAGGACAGCCTGGATCTATTATGTACGAGTGTGTATATGTTATACATAAACAGATTCATTATTTTAATGAATAGACAAAGCATTTTCAACTATTTTCACATACTAAAAAACACTTACTGTGAAAATACTAATACCATCAGAATATAAAGCAACCTTTATTCCATTGCCCTGCTTTTGTAACAATGCTCGCAGACAAGGCCATTCAGTTCCTTATCAGAAAAGCGTGAAGCTCGGCTGAAATGTCTTCAAAATCTTGACCAAGTACCAGGAGAAGTGATCAAAACCCAACCCCAGTCATCACACAATTAACCTGATGAACATCTCTGACTGTAATTACTTCTCAACCAGCACAAGAATCTTTAGGAGCAGCACTAATGTTGACCATTTTCAAAGTGCCTGATCGCTGGCATAGAAATGTCTATAATATGACAACATGCTCATTATTCAACTTAATATTACAATTTAACATTGTGTCATGACTTTGTTTCCTTTTTTTTTAATCTATTTAGTGAGACATATGTTATATCCTAGAAATGTGTTCTCTTTAATTTTGTCCATTTACCCCTAATTAAATTTTTTCTTATGGAAATTTCTTCCCCAATCCAAAATCCAGTGGAGGTCAATCTTCCTGCCAAACACAGCATAACAATAGACTACAACACCCTTCTTAAAATAAAAAAAAAGCTACGGAAAAAAAGTAATGTAACGTCGCTACGGTTTTCCCCTCACACTCCTGTATTTTTATAAAGTGTTAAATCCTTTCAGATTTACATTAAACACACGTGTCACACCAGTGGGTGTGTGTGTGTTGCCATCAACAAGCTCATGCTGGCTCAGTTGTAATGAATATGATGCTGTATGAGAGAAACCTTTTTAATCCCAAATAAGAATTTTCTGTTTTTAAATGAATTTAGAGTGATAGTTCATGCCTATGAACGCTCACGCCTTATCACCCTCCAAAGAAAGTTTCTTCCATGAGAAGATGTATTTAAAGGGAAAGTGAGACATGCTCAGTGAGGATATGGATAGTTTGTGCTTTACTGTTAAACAGAGAAGTACATCATGATGCATCATGTCCTTGAATGCTTACCTCTGGTCCTGTTTCAAAACAAGCCAACTGGATCTGATGTTATTACTGCTGTTTGAACCGGTGGCACAAATGTCATCCCTGAAAAAGAGAATTTACAAAAGAAACGTGAACGTATTAATGAGTTTGCTTTATTATTTAGAGCGTAACGTTGTTCTTTTTAATCTCTGGTCCATGATGTGTTGAATAGCGGCTCGGTTTGTGTTTACACTTGTGAGCTTCCATTTTCCCTCCAAATCTCTCCTACATTTTCTACTTCAGAATATTTGAATTACGAATTTGAGTATTACGGAAATTATCACCATCAACTCCTTAACAGCTTTATGTTTGTATGTTTATGTTTACGTGTGTATTGATTTCTTTACAGCTATCTTGTTTACCTAATAAAACAGCTGGATTTCTAACTTTGACATCTAAACAAACAATAATTTTACAACAGTATATTAGTGCTTTTTTAAAATGTAGTCATTTAGACCAAACAGTCTCAAAAACCCTTTTGCACGTAGATGTTAATAAGACAACTTTTAAATCAGAAAGTCATTTCTCACAAAACACAAAATTAAATGAAGGCATTTAACTGTAACTGTAGTAAATGTCTTTAAGGTATTCGAACATACGAAAATATCATTATTTATCAAATTATTTTAATTATACACTTAAGGAAAATAAGAAACTTCAGGAATAGTTTTTAACTGGGCCCAAAAAAAAGCTAACTTACTAGCGTTTGATGCTATTTAATGGAGTGTCGATAAGAAAAATACAAAAAGATAGAATTTACTTTTTTAATCCGGTCTGTATGAGTAAAAAAAAAAAAAAACAAAAACAAACAAACGTGTAAATATATTCGCTTACAATGCACATGTAGTGTAAACGTGAATGTGGCTAGTCGGCTAGCATAGCTTTAGCTTAGCATAGCAGCTGAGGTAGTGATTAGCATGACCATGCTAACGCAGGCTCATAGAAACCGCCATCTTTGCACATAGCGACGGCGCAGAGCTAGCAATCTCAGCTAGTGTATTAATGAAGAAGTGTGTCGTTTTTTTAAGCTAGCGTCGTGCTGAATGTTCGTACTTGCACTGCAGTAACATATCGTTTGTTATTACAACACAAATACGAAGACATTCCTGTCAGAAACACGCCCTGAGGTCAGGTGAGCTAAATACGGTAGCTAAGTCTGCACTAGCCAGCAGCTGGGAAGCAATAAAAACAACAGAAATTGTACAAACAATAAAAGATTTCACTCAAGAATTCTGATGTGATCTGCAGAGTGTCGTTTTCGAAGCTAGTGAAATTAAGTAAGCACGATGAATCTCAGGGATTTTACGGGATTTAAGCCTGCCAGATAGCAAGCGTGATAGCAACATGCTCATGCTAAAAGCAGCCTCGTTCATTGCGTGTTTTTTTATTCGTGTTACCAACCGCACAAATCTCACGACTGAGGTGTCTGACTGCACGCACTAACGAGTCTGGATCTGATTCTTAACCCAAAGTGGTTTTCCTGATCGTCCCCTGTATAAAACAGAGGCCTAAGCAGTGAACACTTTTAAATGCACGAAATTACGACGAATGCATCATTTAAAGGCAACAGGAAACAGACCGCGAGTCAGCTGCATGCCGTGTAAGTTGCGTTGCATGCAAAAAAAAAAATTTAACGGGTTGTTTGTTTGTTATTAAAGAAATGAATTAACTCACACACACAACAGAGGTCTTCTTCGATGCTCTTAAAGGCAACAACCCTCCACACGAGTCCCTCTACGCGCATGCGCACACGCACATACACACACAGAGATGCCGGCCACAGCGCGCCAAAAACACACAATGGCACACAAGGCACTGGGGATAAGGCACAAATCCCTTAAAGAAGTGCACTATATCGTATTTAAAATAAGGCTTCATTGCCCTAAAATCCTAAAATAGCATAGTTTGGGATGCAATCTTTTTTTTTTACTTTTTTGCATTCCTCTATGAAATAATATATAACACGTCAAATCAGACGTTTAAATACATTTTATAATAGAATAGTTAACTGGATTCATCTTTTGCTCCATAGGAGGATGGTTTCATATTATGGTACCCACATTTAAGCCATAATAAATGTTGAACTATTATTATTATTATTATTATTATTATAAGATTATTACTATTAGTTGTAGTTGGTAGATATTTTGAGGGAGGGCATTTCTGAGCTACACGATCCAAACGAGTTCAGTTCAAAAAACCTTTATTAAACGCAGCACCTTTTGCAGCACGTTTGAAAGAGTAAAGTTTGGTTGCATTAGCAGATGCCGCCTATGGCTCGTAATCAAAGTAATGACGTTAATGTAGACCAATCGTTTTCGAAGAAACGTCGCCGTCGCGTTTTAGCGCGAATCGTGAACCAATCGAATAGCGCCGGAGGCGGAGCTCCGGTAGTTTATTTAACGTACAGGAGCATTTGGTTTTCTTGCGATTCTATTGACGAGTGGGCCGCGCACTTCGCCATGTCGAAAGAGGTGAGTTTAAGCAAAAGCTGTAGTTTTACACGACTTATGCTTAAGATTTACGATGGCCGTGTTTGACTTGCAGCGTTGCGTAGGTTTAATTGTAAACATTCCAATTTAGTAGTAACGCGGTAAATTCGATGTAGCGTGATGCTATTTACGCACTTAGCCAGATGCTAGTAGGTCCGCCATCTTGGTTTTCTTAAGCCTCATGTGCTCCAGCAAACTAGCCAAATAAATTGGTTAGTTATTTCTGACCGTTGGTTTACGCGTGTAAGAAAACTGTACGACTGAAATGTACAGTTTACTTTTGCGAAAGTTTTAGTGTTCGTTTTGCTTCTGTCACCGTGTCCGTTATTCCTGACGGTGTGTAGTTAGCTTGCTAGCTTGTTCGCTAACTAGCTAGCTATTATGGGTGTCTGTATTCAACATGGCGGATGTTTTCACCGCGTTGGTTCGGCGTGCATAAAGCACAGGCCTGAATCCCGGTTTTTGAATGATTTGCATGATTTGTTTATATCTCGAGGTAACTTAAAGTGCTGTTTTTCAGGGCCAGCCACGAGAACCCGAGCAGCTCAGGAAGTTGTTTATTGGAGGCCTCAGCTTCGAGACCACAGACGAAAGCCTGCGCTCTTATTTTGAGCAATGGGGCACGTTAACCGACTGTGTGGTGAGTCCACTTACTTCAAATGATTTGTGGGTGTAAATATGACTTGTGATTTAAAGAGTTCTCTTTACTGTGAGTGTATGTGCTCATTATCTCTTTTTTAAAGGTTATGAGAGACCCAAACTCCAAGCGCTCCAGAGGCTTCGGTTTTGTAACGTACTCCTGTGTGGAGGAAGTCGATGAAGCCATGAAGGCACGTCCTCACAAAGTCGACGGTCGTCTTGTGGAGCCCAAACGCGCCGTGTCAAGAGAGGTATGTGCTGTTACAGTGACTTTTTTACACACACAAAGGAGTTGGTTTGATCATTTTCTAAACATGCATCTTTTCTTGTGTTCCAGGATTCTAACAAACCCTTTGCACATACCACGGTGAAAAAGATCTTCGTGGGTGGCATCAAGGAAGATACTGAAGAGGGCCATCTACGAGACTACTTTCAGGAATTTGGGAAGATTGATGCAGTTGAAATAATGATCGATCATAAGACCGGCAACAAAAGAGGCTTTGCATTTGTTACGTTCGATGATCACGATGCTGTGGATCGAATTGTTAGTAAGTGACTTTTTGTTTTTAATGCTTTGCTTTGTTGTGAAATTGTGGCTTATTTTTTTGCTTAATGTGCATTTTCATCTCCTAGTTCAAAAGTACCACACAATAAATGGTCACAATTCAGAAGTAAGAAAGGCAGTGTCTAAACAAGAGATGCAGAGTTCATCAATGAACATGAGGGGTAAGATGGTGCCTTTTACATACGTGTCCTGCATGTTTTTAATACATTTATTAAGCAAGTCTTGTCTTCTGTATAGGACGTGGAGGTGGAAACTTTGGCGGCGGCCGATATGGCAACAATGACTTTGGAGGAGGCAGAGATGGATTCAGAGATGAATTTAGAGGTAGCTATTGCTGTTATAGCCCCACATACAGCAAACCATATATATATATATATAAAATAAATAATGTGTGTTATAGTCCTCACCATGTGGTGCTTGATGTAAACCCATGTATTGGGTTAACTGTTTATATTGCATTGATGTGTCTAATCAGGAGGCAGAGGTGGAGGATATGGAGGTGGAGATGGCTACAACAATGGCTTTGGAGGTGATGGTATGTGATTTTTTTTTATTTATTTATTTTTTTTTTCCATGTTTTTTGAACATGAAAGATTGTTCTTTTTAAGTACATTTTTTTCCCCCACTGGTTCTAATGATTATGTTGTCAATGCTATGTCATTAACAAATCCCATATAGCCTGTAAAATCCATATATAAACCCTGTTAAACAGGTGGCTACGGTGGTGGCGGCTCTGGTTATGGTGGCAGCCGTGGTGGGGGATACGGTGGTGGCGGTGGACAAGGCTACGGTAACGGCGGTGGAGGATACGGTGGTGGAGGATATGGTGGCGGTGGAGGAGGCAGTGGCGGCAGCAATGCTTATGATGGCTATAACAACGGCAGTGGAAACTTTGGGGGTGGTGAGTATACATTTTGATTTCTAGTGATGTATAATATAATTTTTTTTTTTTTTATGTCTTGTTCTATGATTGTGAATTCTTGTCCTATGCACAGGTAACTTTGGTGGTGGTAGCAGCAGCTACAATGACTTTGGAGACTACAACAGCCAGCAGTCAAATTTTGGCCCCATGAAAGGAAACTTTGGAAGAGGTGGCCGGAATAGTGGCCCATATAGTGGTGAGGTTTTGCACCAACCTACAACTTTTTCTTCCACATTGTTGACCAAAACCTAACCACTTTCCATATCCTCAGGTGGATATGGGGGTAGCTCTGGAGGAGGTGGAGGCTATGGTGGAAGTTCAGGCGGAGGATATGGTGGAAACTCTGGAGGCAGACGATATTAAGTCCTTTTAAGGTTTGCTTCTTTTGTTTGCTTTACCTTTCTTTATTGTAGAGTCCTAATTAGTCAGTCCTAATTAAATCCTATTAAAAAAATTTCTAAAAGCATAAGAGGCAGTGTGTAGCTTAATGTTGTTGTTCATATTCAACAGGACTCAGTACTTAAGAGAGGAGACAGGAGAGCGAGAGGGCTGACAGGGCCGACAGGGCCAGCGGCAGGTTTACTCCCTAGATCTGCTCAGCCATTCAGAAGAGATGTACAGTAGTGCTGTCACAAGCGGGACTTTTGTTTTTCGTGTGTGGTTGTGATGTCGTTTTTTTAAACATTTTTTCTTTCTGGGATGCATTCCATATGAGGTTTTGTAGAAATACTTTATTCCGCTATACTAATTATGTGTAACTCTAAGAAATCAAGTTGAAATAAAGCAACTTCCTTTTTTTAAAAAGACAACTGTTTCAGTCACTGGGGATTACTGGGTGTGTCAGTGGGGATATGCATATTTTTTTTGTCTAGCCCAGAGAGCTAAAATACATTAAAGGAAATTCTCAAACTATCTGAGGAGTAAAGATTGGCAACCTTCTGATTAGATTGGTTAAGATGAAGCATGTTAGTTTGTATGACTGTCAAGACTAGCCATCTAAGCAAACTGAGGGAGGAGTAGGAAGACCTTCACCATTGAGAAGAATCAGGGAGCGTTTTGAGTACAGGTCATCTCTGAAAGACTAGGAGAGAGGGCAACAGAATGGCTTTATTGCCACTAGTAGGTAAGAACAGACTTCTCCATTACCACCAGACACAACTCAATCCTTTAAGTCTATTTTCTTTCCTGTAGATGTAGTATAGAATTCTGAACTTTGCAGTTATGTTTCTGTAAATTGACTGCAGCCTGAGCTGGTATGAACTTAACATTTAAGGCTAACCTTGTTTGATTACTCTCTTAATTTAAACATAATACCAAGAAACATGTATGGCTTTGTATCTAGTGACTGGATGTTTATTTTTTTCCCCTTCTAGGAGTATATGGGATATCCAGATTGAAGACTTTTGCCCCTTTTTCATGGGCAGTGTAAAGGTAATAAATGTAACTTTTGCTCCATTGATGCCTCTAATGACCCCCTTCCTTATTTTTATTTATTTTTTTTGTTCCCTAAATCACTTGTTTTATCTGTTGTAGGACCAAAGACCGGTTTTGGATGACTTTTTTTAAGAGGTGTTTTTACTGAATGAAATAAAGCTTTTATTGTTTTGTAACAAGTTGTGCTTTATTTATTCTTTAAAATCTGTTCTTGTAAGTTTGTATTAATTGTTGATTGCTTAAAAGCAATTTGAGCTGAGACTTAAGCGTTAGGTGTGTGCTTAAGAAAAATGGACTCTAGGTGTAATCAATCGAGTGGACTAAATTATGCCATGAATGTTTTATGTAAATGGAGTTGAAATGGGTGGGGGCTGTTCAGAATGTTTGACTATTTAAGCGCGTTCTGTAGAAAAAGCTTAAGTGGATGTTGTACCGTAATGGTAAAGGCGTTTGAACTACTGAGTGGAAGGTCGTGAGTTCTAATCCCAGGGCCACCAAGCTGCAACTCCTGGGCCTCTAAGCAAGGCCCTTAACCCTCAATTGTGTTGTATAAATTAAAATAAAATGTAAATGTAAAACTCTGCATACGGGTGTCTGCTAAATGCTGTAAATGTAAAGTAAAAGAAATTGTGACTTAGGTTTACTGTTAGAACTAAATTCAGCATTAAACTCACTTTTTTTAAGCTGCCCCAGCATCATGCTCATGATTGTATATCGTCGCTGCCGGGCGGAATCCTCGTATCTCCAAAACCGTTATTTTTCAGGAAATTAAAAAAACGCTGTCCCTTATCTGCAGTGCACAGGGTTTAGTCTGCATTGCAGTGGATTGTCTTGCGCTAAATTCCTGTCCTGAGCACCAGAACTAGTGGTGGTCAAGATTTTTTTTTCTTTGAGCCCAGTGTTTTGAAGACATTTACCTCAGAAGTCGTGTTGATTTGTTGCGACTCTTCTTGAGGAGAAATATGCTGTGAAGCTCTCCTGCGGAGTGAGGAAGAGGTGGACAGTTGAAGTGTCCAATGGAGTTATGAGATTTGCGCTCAAGCTATTTTCAAGACTTTAGATTGGTTAATAACTTGTAAAAATAACAGACCCACGTGGGGACTGACCAATAACATCGATACGTGGTTTAGGTTTTCATTCCAACCAACCATAAAACAAAGCTGAGTGTCAATCAGCCCATTAAACAGCCTGGAGTCAGGTGTGGCTTCTGCTTTGATGGGTAGGAGAACATCACTCCACACCAGTTCTTTGTCTGTAGCCCTTTAAGATTGGACACCCTGATCTAAACCAAAACATGAATCTCACATAATATTTAAGATTCCCTGTCACTTTGCCAGCTCTGGCAATGGATTTGGCTTTCTATAATATGAAAAGTTCAGTTTTCAACTTGCTTTGTTTCAGTTCTGCAGGCTTTTTGTCAGAATTTTGCCAAGAGGACCATGTCTATTTTCAGCTGATTCATTTCTGTCATTTAGCAGACACCTTTATCCAAAGTGATTTTCAATTTATAAAACGGAGCAATTGAGGGTTAAGGGCCTTTCTCAGGGGCCCAGCAGTAGCAGCCTGGTGGAGCTGGGATTTGAACTTATGTCCTGATCAGTAGTCCAACACCTTAACCACTAGGCTAAAGCTACCACATCAACCATGAGTGTGTGTGTGTGTGTTTGAGTGTGTGTTATTTTATTGTACCCAATGAGATTACCAACATTTTGTGGCACATTCAATAAATTTAATCGAGTGAAAATATATTTCACATACACCATTTTAGCAGGAGGGGGCAAAGTGTGCTCGCCTTGCCGAGTGAAGTATTTGATTAGCAAGTGTATAAGCCAATCATCTGTTATCCACAGCGCATGCGCACAAACCGATCGAGCCAATCGAATATTGCAGGGGGCGTTTTCCTGTGTGTCCGTTTTAAAGTTCGATCCGGTCCGTTTTCACATCTTGTGTCGCTTCTAGCAGACAGAATAAAACCACAGAATGCCAAAGGAGGTAAAAAAAAATACGTCATAAACTAATACTTCGAGCTGTTGCCTATAACGGTTTACTCGTAGGGATTAAAACAACAAACATACGTGTGTTTGTGTAGTGTTTACGACACTGTTTGTGTGTCGTCTGCGCCGCCATCTTGTTTATCAGCTTGTGTATGTTTACAGGCACGGCAAAGAAAATACAGCCGAATAGCTGCTGAAGTATATGTTTATTATTATTATAAAACACATTTATTGCTGTAGGTTAGTTTCAGGTGAATTCGAACTGAAACCTGCTTGTCCGTGTGTTCGTTTGTTCCCTCGTTGGCCGCCATGTTGTTCCAGCTTTGTGTCTTGACGCTCGTTCACGCGTCATTCACAATAGCGACCTTCTCTTTCAGGTCAAACCGACCATGTAGCTTCCGTTAACCTTTATTATAATGTAACATAACGTTATTACAGTTAATAGAACCCGAATGATGTTGTTTTTCAGGACCAGCCACGAGAACCCGAGCAGCTCAGGAAGTTGTTTATTGGAGGCCTCAGCTTCGAGACCACAGACGAAAGCCTGCGCTCTTATTTTGAGCAATGGGGCGCGTTAACCGACTGTGTGGTGAGTCCACTTACTTCAAATGATGATTTGTGGGTGTAAATATGACTTGTGATTTAAAGAGTTCTCTTTACTGTGAGTGTATGTGTTCATTATCTCTTTTTTAAAGGTTATGAGAGACCCAAACTCCAAGCGCTCCAGAGGCTTCGGTTTTGTCACGTACTCCTGTGTGGAGGAAGTCGATGAAGCCATGAAGGCACGTCCTCACAAAGTCGACGGTCGTCTTGTGGAGCCCAAACGCGCCGTGTCAAGAGAGGTACGTGCTGTTAAAGGGACTTCTTTACACACAAAAATGAGTTGGTTTGATCCATTTCTAAATATGCATCTTTTCTTGTGTTCCAGGATTCTAACAAACCCTTTGCACATACCACGGTGAAAAAGATCTTCGTGGGTGGCATCAAGGAAGATACTGAAGAGGGCCATCTACGAGACTACTTTCAGGAATTTGGGAAGATTGATGCAGTTGAAATAATGATCGATCATAAGACCGGCAACAAAAGAGGCTTTGCATTTGTTACGTTTGATGATCACGACGCAGTGGATCGTATTGTTAGTAAGTTTCTCGCGTACATCCTGGATTGTTACAGGTTTGAGTAGCTGAGGCTTAATGTTTTTGTTTTTTTCCTCCCTAGTACAAAAGTACCACACAATAAATGGCCATAATTCAGAAGTTAGAAAGGCCCTGTCTAAACAAGAGATGCAGAACGCATCGATGAACATGAGAGGTAAGACTGCCTCCGGTTGTCTTTTTAATCACGCAAGTCACATTTAAATTAAGGAAATCATTTTCTCTTTGGCTTTTTATAGGACGTGGTGGTGGAAACTTCAGTGGTCGATATGGCAACAATGATTACGAAGGAGGCAGAGATAGCTTCAGAGATGGATTCAGAGGTACAAGTTACAGCTACAGAACTACAACTGTTGCTTAATGATAAAATGTAACGGTCCTCCTTTTAATCATTTTAGTGTGTGCTGCGATGTAAATTGAGGTGCAAGATTTTTATGAAGAAAAACTAATGAGGATATCTGTAGTTTACTCTATTGTTAATGGGCTGTACCCCAGTTTAGACCAATCCAAATGATTTTACTGTGTGATCAGGAGGCAGAGGTGGCAGTGGAGGATATGGAGATAGCTACAACAATGGATTTGGAGGAGATGGTATGTGATTTTGTTTCCTAGGCTCATTTGTGCAAACAGTGAACCATCTAGGTGACTAATTAGAAGAATAACCTTTGTTTATGATAAAAGTTTAAGCAGAGCCTTGTTCCAACTTTATAAATGTACACAAACATTTTTATTGGTTATTTAACATAATTCTTCTGTTACATGTAACGAAAGATCTAGTTTATTTTCTAGAGATATTTAAGGTTAATCAAAGTCTGTTACCCAGGTGGCTATGGTGGTGGTGGCAGTCCTAGCTATGGAGGCAACCGTAGTGGGGGATATGGCGGAGGAGGACCCGGCTACTGTAACAATGGCGGAGGAGGCTATGGTGGTGGCGGATATGGCAGTGGTGGATATGGCAGTGGCGGCGGTGGTAACAACTACGACAACTATAATAATGGCGGTGGAAACTTTGGAGGTGGTCAGTATTCCGGTTGTGTGTGTGTTTTTTTTTTTTTTTTTTTTTTTTTTTTTTTTTTTTTTTTTTTTTTTTTATTTATTTTTATAAATCTGATTAGACTATCAACATTTTGTCCCATTTCACTGATTTTGTGATTTCCTGTCGTGTGCACAGGTAATTTTGGTGGAGCTGGCGGTGGTAGCGGCAACTACAGTGACTTTGGAAACTATAACAGCCAGCAGTCAAGTTTTGGCCCCATGAAAGGACACTTTGGTGGCAGCGGTGGCAGGAATAGCAGCCCATATGGTGGTGAGTTGTTGCTTTTTTTTCTTTTAAAATGAAACATGAGATGTCTTCAGAATTCTAAACATAGTGCCAACACTCTTCTATTCCTCAGGTGGATATGGAGGTAGCTCCGGGGGAAGTGGAGGCTACAGTGGTAGACGATATTAAGTCCTGTAAAGGTTTGTGTCTTGTATTGTAACTTGTAAAATTGTAACTGTATATTAACATGTCCTTTTAGGTAAAGTGTCTTCTACTGGATGACAAATGTTTGTACAAAAATCTCTGAAAATCTTTGGAAGCCTAAGAGGCAGTGTGTAGCTTAACGTTGTTGTTCATATTCAACAGGACTCAGTACTTAAGAGAGGAGACAGGAGAGCGAGAGGGCTGACAGGGCAGCGGCAGGTTTACTCCCTAGATCTGCTCAGCCATTCAGAAGAGATGTACAGTAGTGCTGTCACGAGAGGGACATTTTGTTTTATTTTTTTGTTTTTTCTTTAATGGTTGTGATGTCAGGCTTTTTATATTTTACTTTATGGGAATGCATTCCATATGAAGCTTTGTGTAGAATTACTTTAAAATAGGGTCTAATTATGTGTAACAATCAAAATCAAGAAATAAAGCAACATCCATTTTTTTTACGTGTGCTGTTGTAGTCACTTGGGATTATTGGGGATTTGAGTTGTATAGTCAGGCATAGGATGGTGGAGAATATTTGCTGGCTATACATCTCAAATGGTGCTTTTGCCATCATGCCAGAACTCTTTCGACACGCAGTCCAGGCAGGGAGAACTTGCAGGTTATTTATAAAAGGGAAATGTTTTGAAGCAGTGTTGACATGCAAGATCTCTGCCAAGCCATCTGTAGAGCAAACACTGGCAACCTGCTGGTTAGATTGGCAAAGACTGAGCAGGTTAGCTTGTATGACTACCAAGACTAGCCATTGGAGCAAGCTGAGGGAGGAGTAGGAAGACCTTCACCGTCAGAAGAATCAGGGAGCGTTTGAGTACAGGTCGTCACTGAAAGACTAGGAGAGAGCGACAGAATGGCTTTATTGCCACCAGTAGGTAAGAACAGACTTCTCCATTACCACAGGACACAACTCATTTTATTCATTGTAGATGCAGTACAGTATTCTGAACTTTGCATTCAGTGTCCTAATTTAAAACAAAACAGGAAAGTAACTACAGAGAGAAGAATGAGCTGGAACAAATGTACATTGCTAAACAGTGTAACTCGAGTCTGTCCCTTCAGATTAATGCATGCAGTGGTCTTGTCTATGTATTGACTGGCAATTTTGTTTTCTGCCTTCTAGGAATTTGATGTGAAGATTTTATAATCCCGAATGAATGCTTTTTGCCTGTTTTCTTCAGGCACCCCAAAGGTAATTATTGTTTCCTCCATTGTGATTGACATTTAGTTAATTTCTTGCTAACATTTTTTTTAATTTTTCTTCTTTTTTTTTAGGACCAAAGCGATGATGTGGGGAATGAACTCTTAACTAGATTTTATATGTAAATAAAGATTTTTTTTAAAGTGATAAAATGCGCGATTCCTATGTTAATGCTTTATTATATACATAGCATCATGAGCATTGCACTTTATTTTTTGCTAAGGAACATAGCCAGCATGCTGAGTGGTCTTTGGCTGTGGCAGTGAGGATCATTTTGGGTTTGCTACATCAAGGATGCACATTTAAAAAAAAAAAATTATTATTATTTTTTTTTTTAAAAACCATGGTAAGACCCTAATTTATTCCCCATCCAATGAATTGTTTCGTTGCAGAAGGTAAAGGTTACCATCATTACTTTGTTGGAGCGAATAGTCCTCCAGAGAAAATGGGTGTCCTTCCTCATCCCGTAACTGGGAGAATAATTTAGCGTAAAGCTCGGAGAGACGGCACTTCAGCATGGTGAGATTTTGTTGGAACTCTAGCCTCTCTCGTGCTAGATGTTCCCTGCGGGCCCTTAGCTGACCAAGCTCATGTTCCAAGTGCACAATGTTTTCCAGCTTCCTCTTGCGGCAGTTCTGCGCTGCAACTTTATTCTTGCCGCGACGGCGGATGTCACGCACGAGTGTGAGCTGGGCATCGTTTAGTGCATGTCTGCTTAGTAGCTCATTGAAGTCATCTACAGGCAGATTGACTATCTTTTCAAGAGGAAAAGGGATTTGGAGAGCAACTGCTCTCCGCTCGTCCCTGGTGAGGGGGCTAGAGACGCCAGCCTCTTTTGTTTTGGGGTTTGGCGAGTCAAAAGAGACTGCTCTCGGTGTGCTTGCATGGTATACAAGGGGCTCGTGAAGAGTTGCAGGAAAAAGCTGCTGTTTCATGGATGGTGCATGCTGATGCAAATGAGGCACATGCTGCTGGGCATGTTGTGGGTTTGGGGCAACTGGTAAGTAGGAATGTCCAGAATAGGACCCAAACGCTTGTGAATAATCCATAGGGGTGTTCATGTTTGGTCTCATCTGACACGGGTCCTCGATGCCGTCTGTGTCACCTTCGGTATAGCCGTCTCGGGGTAAATATGTAATCGCCCCGTGGACTTCGTTCTCAGGTGAGGCGAGCGGTGGGCTTGAACCTAAAGAAAGCCCGGAGTCTGATTCGAGATCGTCTGGGTTTCCGTTGCAGTGTTTCCTTTGTCCCTGATTGGTGTTTGTCATGTTCATGGGATCCATTAGGCTCATTAGTGGGGGTTGAAGAGGTGGTGCGTTTGGTGGTAGCCTGGTAACCTGGCACCCTCCGTGTCCATAGTGCATCTCCACATTTGGGTTCAAGCGTTGGTACGGGGATATTGCATCAGCGTACCCAGCTTCAAATGCAGCAGCAGGGCTTGTCTGACAGGTGGGTGGATTGGGTTCTACCAGGTTCATCCCACAGCTCCCATAATGCACCACTGGCTCCATGGAGTGATATGGACCAGCCTCAAATGGATTTTCATTTGGGACCTCAAATTCCTACAACACAATGTGGAAACACACATATAATAATTAGTCATTAAACCTTAGTTTCACCCAATTAGCTTTATTCTCCTGGTCATGTCTTGTATCAAAATCATTCTTTCAGCTTTTCGTTATAGAATAGACAGAGAACAACTTAGACCGAAGAGGCCTTTTCAGAAGTCGCCTACAGGTTACAGATCACATCAGCCCACCTGCACGAACGTGCCACCCGTAGCTTATGCAGGGCTCGCTTAGGTCTGCTCAGGTTTCAGATAGAAACAGATGGCCATTGTGCTGCACAGGGGGCTGCTGGCAACCTACTGCACTCACCCTCGTTCTATCTGTCTTTATCCTTGCGTCACTCAATTGGCCTATTGTTGCACATCTTAACGGAATCGTTGCATTTAGGAGGAATTCAGCTTTAGCTAAATGTTACAGGGCTTGATTTTTCATTAAGATTTTTTTAATGGGATTAAGAAGTGTTTATCACGAATTGGTACAGAATGGTCACTTTTTTTAATCAATCTGGACAGTCCCTGGTCATTTCTTTTTAGTTTGACCTTTCTCTCAAAACCAGTAAATGAATCCCAAACAGAAATTTAATGCCTCAGACTGACCTGCAGTTCTGTGATTGCCATTAGTTCCTGCCAGGTCCAGTCCATCTCTGATTGCTGAGGAGAATAATTGGCCCAGACCCTGGCACTTGCACTGAATCTGTGAGTGCTAGACATCGACACTCCCCCATGAAGTCTGTTAGAGTTAACTGGTCCCTACAACAGCAAAAATAAAATAAAAACTATCATTTAAACTTCATCACAGCAAGGGTCTTAACATGATCTGTTTCATCCTTTACATAAAACAGTGAACATGATAAGCATGATCATTTTAAGGATTGATTAAAAGGACTCACCTCACACCTGAAACTAAAGGGAAGAGCGTTGTTTATGGTTGAACACATTCAGGTAAGGCCCTAGCTGCTCTGTCGTCCTCTGGGAAAATATAACCAGCATGTTACGGGTCAGTTGTGTGCCAAGCAATAAAAACACAAAAGATTTGAAACTTGTCGATAAATTACTGTTTTCATTTTTGGTATAAATGTATGTACAGTGTGTATTAAAATATTGTTCAAATGGATTAATCAAATACCCAGAATCAGTTCATTTCATTGTTTATCAATTTTTTTTTCTTCTTAAGAGTAAATATTAAGAAATATTTGCCCAATCTTGGTTGTGTTTACAGGCTCGTAATTCGGAAGCCAGCTTGGCATTTTTCGACAATATTAGCTAGAAAACTGGGAAATATAATGTAAATAATAATATTCATAAATCAATGTATTATATAATATATATTAAATATAGTAATTCATATAATATAAGGGATATACTATACACTATTACAGTAAAAGGAACTCCTTTGGATGCTGAATTTTTTCCAAGCAAACTGGGTAAGACTTTTGACAGTAGAATGTTGTTTGTTAGTTGCAGGATATTATATAGTGTGACGTGATAGATTAATGGTTAAGGTGTTGGAATATTGGTTGGAAGGTTGTGAGTTTGAATCCCAAATCTACCAAGTTGCCACAACTGGGACCATGAGCAAGGCTCTTAACACTCAGTTGTATAAAAATACACCAAATGCCATATTTATTTATATATACATATATATATATATATATATATATATATATATATATATATATAAACACGCACACACACATAGTGCATAATTATTTCAGTGAAGTTCTTAAACAGAACAAAATATTTGAATGAATGCATGTTGCAATTATAAGAACCTACTTGACGTTTATAATATTTCCACGACTGATAAACCTTGTGGAAGAAATTATTCGAGTTGTAGATAAACCCTTTTTTCCTAGTGGTCTACATGATTACATGCTGCCATTAAACCATTTTATGACAATTTTACACTGTGCTGTGAAATAGTAACAGATTTTATACCCACTGTTTCTAACATTGGTGAGCATTTATTTAAAAAAAATTAAATTAAAAATTTAAAATTAAAAATGATTTTTTTTGTATGTATATACATTGCTCATTCTTTGTGTATTGGATAATATATATGTAGAATATTAAAAATGAATGCTTAAGTCTTAAGGTATGTGCAGTTAGTGTGCTTTTTAATACTGTGTTTAGCTTCATCATTAAGTTTCAGAAGTTTTGCAGTGAGAATTCAGAGAATTTATTGAATTAGAGAAGTTCTTATTTTTATTTTCTGATTATTTGTAACAATTTGAATAAAAATGCATTTGTCTGAGACGTTTCTACTGAGAAAGACAGGATACTAATACGATATTTTGTTTATTTTACATCAGAAAAAATCGAATGCAAGTCTAAGTCAAAGATAGGAAATTTAATTTCAGCTCCAAAACTGGATTTATCAGTGGTTCTTCCCACATTCTCTAAATGTGAAAGCGTGCAGAGTTCCGTTGCGTTGTATGCAGCCTATCAGCTGAGCTTTTTGTGGAGTAATGTCAAAACCTGATAAGACAATCTTTTGGGAACCAGGCTGATGTACAGAAACGCTAACATGGGGCCTAACCGCAGAGTTACAGGAAAATTATTTAAAAGCACGTTGATGGGAAATTTAAATATTATATCTAAGCTTCTAGAACATCTTTGAATTTTTTTTCTTTTAAGTCGAACATCAGGTCAGAATTTACACAGTAACGTTATAAAATGAGAAGTGGCAAAAGCGCACTAAGTGTAAAACTGTTGAGGGACATCCGATGGTGTTATATCAAAATGCAAGAAAGATCTTTTCTTTTTATTCGTTATGTTCAGTATAGTAAAACTGAAAGTGTTACATCCTGCAGATGTACATTTAGCAGCTTGTCTGTAGCATTTCCTTTGACTGGTTCGCCAATGTTTTAGAATACATCTGTCACAGAGTAGCCCTGTTTCAACATCAGGTGTGATATCCTGATCTCTCTCACACACACACACACACACACACACACACACTAGAATTAGTACTCATACTGATCTCTACAAACTGCTAATAAACTTCGAAATGTCTCATCAGACGAAAGTATACATTATAAGTCATGATCTCATTCATGTTCTCAAAAGATCATCTCTAACGTTTTGAACTTTGATCGACGTCTCCGTTCCAAATATTCTCCAGCATAGTCCTTGGCATAAACTTTGTTAATATTGCATTCAAACATCCCATAATTCCACTTTGTCCAAAACTTACTGTTTAGTATTGTTTGTAAAGTGTGACATAAAACCAAGACTAGTTCCAGAATGATGTCCCTCTATTAATCAACTAAAAAAAATCTCCACAGATAAAATAAATGTACAGCATAAGTACAGATTAAGAAGATGAACATGGCTGTTTGCAGGGAAATTTAAAGCAGTAAGTCTTGACATAACACACGCTGGTTAAAAAGTGTCTTTGCTTTAAAGAATTCATTAAAACCTATACATCACTACAGAATATGGCCTCTGTATGCACATCATTTAAAACTGGAGTGAAGAGGTAACATACCTTAGTAGCATTTCTTTGGATCCATGAGTTCAGGTAAAATATCTCGAGCTATCATATTATCCTGCAAGCCAAAAAGTTGAACCTGGAGTTCAGCTGAAGTTCAGAGCTTCACAAATCAGTCATTAATTGTTTGGTATTCATTTTTAACTGATAGCTCTGAAGTATATGTGAGGGACCTCTGTCTTTCTGTCTCTGTCTGTCTGTCTGTCTATCTATCTCTCTCTTTCTCTCTCTCTCTCTCTCTCTCTCTCTCTGTTTCACTCTCACTCTCTTTCTCTCTCTTCTGCTTTGGCTGTTACTTGCATAAATGGGATGGGTCTGTGGGTGATGTAAGCAGCTTTCCTGTAAAGCTCCCACACAGTTTTGCCCTCTTCGTGTCCTTAGTGCAACTCTAACACTTTGACCTCCTAAATTTATGTTTCCCACAAAACAACCACAAACAGTTATGTCATGAATGTAAGAGCCCGTCGCTAGCCACCCTGCATCCCAACATCCCCCATTCCCGTTTGCCTATCCAAAATAAAGACTCTGGGGTATCTAATGCCTTATGATGGTGATTAATTGACACGTGATGACACCAAGTATTTAGCTATATCGCACGTGCTTAGAGGTGAGGTGAGGGGAGAGGGAGGGGGATCAAAAATGAAGCTTACCTAAAGATATGCTGTGAAGAAAAGCCACCAAGCCACCAAGTGGGGATGTGGTTAAGGAACAGAATACACATGCTGAAGCACCTGGAACTAAATCTGGCGCTGCTTCGAGGATCTGTGTGAAGAAGGAGTAAGATGGAGTGGAGGCAAGGAGGAAGAAGGAGGGGATGGGGGGTAGATGGTGAGGGGAGGGCTAGCTTTCTGACTTGCTTTAGTACAGATGGAATGTACACCTCTGACAGGTAAGAAAGGCCACATTGTTCCTATATCTGGCAGCCACGAAGGGAGAGAAAGTGGAGGTGGAGGGACCGAGAGCATGTCTTTACATAGCTGGTGACCGTCTGAGTCCTTGGCCTCTTCTTGCAGTGCCAAGTTCGCAAGCTTGAACTAATTGTGCTGCTAAAAAAAAAAAAAAATCACAGCTCGGTAGATTAGGATGCGATCTGAGATTTGAGATTTGTGATCGTTCTTCTGAAAGGCTAAATTTCATTTGACCAATGCTACTGAGCCACTTGCCTTATCGTGTTACAGACCTCTCAATAACACTGTGGACAGAGACAGCTGTATTACACCACTTAAGAGCATTCAGGTGTGCTGCCATCCGCAATCATTAGCTACACACAAAGGTGTCTGTTTATGCCAAAGACTGCTCATGTAGCTGAAGTGGAACTTAAATAGGGTAAAAAAGGCAGCAGCCAATTGGTTTGTTACTTCATCTAACACTGCCATTAGAGACTGCTAAGCTCTGAACAGGCACTCTGTCCAGGTTCACAGTGGGTCCATCTTATTAATATTAATATCATTAAGACTTTTCAGGAAAAAAATTCAGGAAGTAATAAAAAACAAATCTCATAATAAGTCTTTGAAAGATTGCCATCAGTGTAACAGCTAAATCTACACTCAGGGGTTTTTAGTACTTCATTATGGAAGCTCTGAGACTGTACAGTATGAAATGTTAAAAAGAAGAACTATAGGAGTTTTTTTAATAATTTAAAATGTTAAAAACAGTCAGTACGTGACCTTAAACTGAAACTGACAGCTTAACGGAGCTTAACTCACTTTAACTTCAGTGTTTCATTTTGAATCCTGAGTGCTGCAGAAGCAGAAGAGTTTGTTGGCTAATTACTCATGGGTCTTGTATAAGACGTGTCACGAAGTGAGAAATAAAACACGTCAGGTTGTGCTTTTACACAGCTTCAGGTTTGGGGGTACGGTGTCTGCCTACACTTTGTGTATGTGTATTTATGTGTGTGTCTGGAGTTTGTGTCTTCTCCCAATTCATCGGGGGTTTCCTCTGGGTGCTCCGGTTTCCTCCCCCAGTCAAAAGACGTACACTGTAGGCTGAAGGCATCTTTAAATTCTGTGTGGGTGTGCGATTGTGACCTGCAATGGGTTGAAACACCATCCAGGGTGTCATACGTTTTATTCAGTTATAGCTCCATTTAACGTTCTGGAACATAGCTGCTTAGCGGTATATGAGTAACCAAACTGAATGTCAGTAAAATCTTTTAAAACACTGCAGTAACTATAAATAAACACTGTATATGGAGTAAGACACTACTAAATGGAATAAACCAGTGAAAATAATTACGTATATAGTCTAAACTTTCACCTGTCATGCTACTGTGTAGAGAAATGCACTTCAGAAAGATCTGTAGTAGCACCGGGTCTTTAATAGGAGGTGAATACAAAAATACTTCAAAGGAAATGTCTTTAATTTACTTAAAATTACTTTTTTTAAGTTTGTCTATGAAATCTAATCTAAAAAAAGTTTAGATTTTATCAATAATATATAAAGAGCTGGCTAGCTAGCATAGCTAAATTCTGTGCAGGTTCATTAGCTTGCTAAGTTCGATAGCTAGCTAGATCTTGTAATTTTTAGTTTTTAACCACAGAGGCCCCTTACACATTATACTAATTGTTACCTAAGTGTTAATACTTTGCTCTAAACAACACTCTTATTTTTAATACACAGCTTTCCTGCTGTAACATATCAAAATATCTAGCTATCTCATCTAGCTCACTCAGCTAGATAATAGCTAGTAAATGTTTGATGTTGAGCTGGTAAATGCTGATATCTCCACAGGTTTTTGATGATTTACAGCCTGTTTCTTGTGAAGCATTTAAAACTAAAGGCAGATGGTTAAAAAGACCATGGCTGCTCCTCTGTCTTCTTTCTCTCAGACATTGCTGCTGTATTTTGGCACCTAAAGATTAGACTTTCCTCAGGAAATGGCTCGATTTGTGAATGGGGAAATTGAATTCATTTCAAATTTGTACATATTGTACAAAAGTAACACAATAACATTGAACATTGTACTCAGGCATTTTTCACCATGTTTATTAGGCAATATCAAGTTACAAGAGTAAAAAAAAAAAATAACAATAATAATAATACAAGGACAAACTGTAGGTTTCAGTGTTTGCAAATAAATTCTCCAGTATTTTGGAAAATGAGGTTTCTAAAATGCGTAAGCTTTGAGAAGTGGTGGGAGTGTATAAATTTCATTGCATAAATCTGAGACCCGAAATAACTTTTACAAATCTCTTATTGTGGCCTTAGAGCACCGCAGTGATGGATGTAGGTGGCTGACATCGTTCACAGGAGTGCGTGCCTGCCAGTAATCAGAGAGATGGGACTTCCCGAGGCCCGATTCCTAGCACCCACCCACCCTATTCACCCACCTACAAACACACATAAAGCCAGCTCGCTATTACAGCGGCCGCAGTGGTTTGGGATTCAGCTCATTCCAAGCTAAACACCCACTCCAGCTTACTTTAGGTCACGGGGTATCCTGCCTCTGGCTTTTTTTTTTCCACTCATCTATATTATTCTACATTTTAACTCATGTATTGTACCATATGTATGTTTATATTCTCCACAAAAATGGCCATCTCCTGCTGCACCCCTGTGGCTTCATTTATCCTTCATTGCTCGACCCAGTGCTGACCACGGGAATTCACACACCCTCGCAGTGACCCCGCCAAACTATTCCTCATCGCTCCGTGCAAATCGTATTAACAATCCCACATTTTTATGTATGTTGTGTAATGGTGTTGTGTGCACCTAAATACGTGTGGCCTGAGAGAGAATTTCACAAATAGATGTGATCGAACGTGCTGCTTTTTCGAATGCATGGAAAAAAAACGTCTATGCTAATTACAATGAGAGCATTTGTTTCCTTGGTTTGTGGTCATGTTGGGAAAGTTCATCTTAGCCTTCTGCTGGGAAAAATGGAAAATATGTGCATGTGTGTTCAAGTTTATTTCATTTATTTCCTAGGCAATAATAATTCAGAGTGTAAGATAATCTGTGTAATACGAAGACGTTTCCACTGACATACAATATCACATATTTCTTGGCTTGCCTTTTTTTAATCCTTACTGTACTTTTTTCTCATGGAAAAGCATGCAGGAGTTGTGCGTATGTTGTGTGTTTCCAGTGATTCTATAACTACGTACAGTTTAGGTTTTCATCTTGAGTTAAATCTGAAAAGAATAAAATCCTTAATTTTGAGGAAAGTAAGAAAGGAAAAGTACACAAAAGGAGCAGCTCCTTTTGAACTGTGTTTTTTTTTTGGTCAAACCTTTGTTCAGGTGAGGTTGCCATGTTTCACCAAAATATCCGTCCCAACTACAAAGTATCTGTGAATTGCTTCTCCTCACAGGTTTTAATCGTCTTTCACAGACATTTTTTCGAAAACAATTTCACTTATTTCACAATTTCACATTCCACTTAATCCCTCTATCCCTTTCTCAATCCTTACAATATATTTTAGATTAAAGTTTTTTTTTTTACCTCAAGAACTCTTTCACATTGTATACATTTAATGAGTTGCCTTTATATGCAAATATGTATTAGAATAAATTCTGATTATTTCCTATAAAAATAGATTGTGGTTTGTATCTTTAAACAAACCCTGTAAATAATCACACTGGCCTGGTCGATTAAAATGAAAGCATGATTCCTTTCCCAGTGGGCTTTTCCTAGTGCAATTCCTATTATTTACTATTATAGGTGCCACATGATTGCCCTAGAACATCTTGAAAGACGAACAAATCAATACTGTATCTTAAAAAAATAACAAGAATTTGTAAAATCGTTATTTTCTAACTTCGATTAGTGAACTGACAATGTGGATATTACTTTGAGGTAGTTCTTTTAATGCTTTAATCATATGGCTGAAAATAAGACAGTTTGAATTTGTTGTGCTTTGGTTCATAGTGGTGCTTCATGGACAGATAAGACATACGCAACTCGCTGTTTTTGAAGGGTCGAATGCCGCTAGCTTCTGGAACGATGAGCTGTGTTCATCTAAATTTTCAGAAACGTATGTGAATGTGTAAGACATTACAGAGGATCTTCTACAGCAGCTGGTCGTTGTTTTGGACTGTGGTCCACCAGCTGAAGAGGCCTTTTCTTTTGAAATGTAAAAGGTTACCAAAGATACTTCAGTACAGTAATTTTACTGTGTTAATTGACACCTTTGGGTTTGCGTACGTGTTGTGTGGTGTTGTGTACATCGTTGTGCAACAGCAATGCATGCTGGGATGGATGGAGTGGTCGAGTGACAGTACGGGCAGCTCTTCTCTCCCCCTTCTCAAGACAGAAACCACAGCAGTTAGCTTGAGCTTCTAGTAAAGGTCTTATCAGTGCTCTGCAGTGTTTCCGCCAGCCAACATCCCCCTTTCCTCTGTCTTCTCTGCTTTTACTGCTAAACACACACACAAGTGCCCTCACCTTCATAACTTAGTCACCATAGTATGAAGAAGTCTCACTGGACACACACTTGTCTGCACGAAGAGATAAAATATGACATTTCGAAAGATCTTCGACTATCACTTCATTTTATCTTCATTCCTATTGAGACATCGCTACTGTATGCAATACATCTGTGGGTACAGGTTCCTCCTTTGGCTCAGAAGCTTCAGTAGGTTGTACAGTGAGAACCATTCTTATGAAAATGTAGTTCTCTTAACTGCAGCTTTCTTAGAATCCCAACGATGAGTTTGCGAGTGAAGCAAGAGCAATGAAATGTGTTTCATACAAAATAATCATCGTTAAAGAAAGAATCGAATGTTTATAATGCGGCGGGATAGTTTGTTAAAAAGATATCCATAACCATATCAGATAAACAATGCAGTTTACAGTAATGGAAACGTCACATGAAATGAATAGATTATTTTTTTTTATCAGAGAAACATTTACTTGGTTTAATCAAAAACAAATACACTTGTATTTTATTTATTTATTTATATTTTGTTCTTTTTTTTTATTTTAAGCAATTAGAATATCTTTCAACTATTACACAGGCCAGAGAAATACAAAACCGGGACTATGATGTGTGTACACACACAATTAAACTAAAAAATCAAAAAGGTCATACATAAATAAAAAATATAATTAAATCAATTCCAAATGATTCCAAAAAAAATCATTTCATTAGTCGTATTAATACTTAATTTATACATAAAATGTCATCCTGTGCTGTATTTTGCTCTCACTGTTTTCTTCATATTAGTCATGTCATAATCATGTCATCAAGATTT
Source organism: Tachysurus vachellii (assembly GCF_030014155.1). NCBI lineage: Eukaryota > Metazoa > Chordata > Actinopteri > Siluriformes > Bagridae > Tachysurus > Tachysurus vachellii. The sequence goes on from NC_083478.1 coordinate 18,392,889, forward strand.
TAGTCATCAGTCATTAAATGTCATCGCATCGCCAGACTCTTATACCGACAGCAACCTGCAGCCGACCATGTCTTAAAGAAACGTGGAGTCCTTCGTTATTTGTTTCTAAATTAAAAGGTGAACATACGAAATGCCTTGGAAAGATTTTTTTAGAAAGAAACATTAACAAATAACGTAATAACAATAAGACCTCAATAACAAAAATACTTTAAGTAACAATATGACTTCAAACTGAAACTGTCAGCGTGCCCTTTACCTCGCTGTCATTGTTTCAGTTTGAATCTGTTGTGCTCTAGAAACAGAAATGTGTCACTGAATAATTACTCAAGAACATCTTATAGGTCATGCCACAAAGCGATAACGAACATGATATACCTCAGAGTTGGAAAGTTCTGGAAGCTGATTGGTCAAAATGTGTTGACAGAAGTAGTTCCTGAAAGGTTGAGGCATATCACAGGTTTGTATTAACGCACACAGACATCTCTGTAGTAAAAACACACATGGACGAGCCACAGAAACGGGTTATTGCCGACAGGGTTCGTTTCCCGATGAGGGGATGTTTACGTAGCATTTGTGGAAGGCTCCATTGTCAGGGAATTATAGCAGTCAGAGGTAAAGCTGTGGTGTAGAGACGAATCTTCCAGATTTAAGGATTTGTGGTTTGTCTGTAAATTATTCATTCAAGGGAGAAAAGAATCTAGAGTCTGATGATTGAACAACAGTTTATAGAGTATATAAAAACTCACTGAGATTAAATCTCTATTACAAGAGTGATCCAGAAAGAAGGCAGCACAAGATCACAAAACACAACAACAATTTACATCTTTAAAAAGTAATAATAATGTTCGAAAGGTAAATAAATATGTGTATTAATATATATTCAAATATCGCAGAAACAAAGTCCAAGTGCCTTAAGTTCAACCTGCAAAAAGAGCAGAGTACGTTTTAAGTCTTCCTGTAAGCTGATAAGGCATTAATACTGTATATTGTTTTTTTAATGTTTTTATAATGTTCCTATTTTACAGAAATAATAGATGACAAATATACAGCCACATATTGATTTAAAAAATAAAACATCAGCAGCATGAGAAAAAAAGCATGACGTTTTGATCAGTTACCTAAACCAGCATTTCCCAATTTTTTTTTTACATTTATAATTGACATATATTGAGGGTAGAATTAGAAATCTCTAAATTACAATACAGTTAATTCCAGCCTAAGGTTCTGTTTACTCCATATAGTCGATACGGTATAAACAAACAAAAAAAAACACCAATCAAAAATTTCGTCTTTTGACCCTCTGACCTTTAATTAAAAATAGTTAATCTTTTCACCAGACACATCATGGCATTTCATATTATAGTCTCTCCAACACAAAGGATCATTTCGAAATACACTTTGTGGTCAGCTTGTGAAAACCAAGCTCTTTATTGCGAAACTTTTTGGCTTTCCACTCCTCTGCTGCCTGTAAAATTTGATGTAGAATATCTATATGAAGGCCGTAAAGAGTTTAAAAAAAAAAAGAAAAAGCTTTATAGCATAGAACATGCAGTATAATTCTTTTAAACGTGAAAAAAAACAACATGAGAGCAATTCAGCACGGATTGCTTGATATGACAAATAACCCACTGCTGGTCTGTAAACAGATATCGAGTGTAGTGTTTGTAACCAAAAGGGCTGAGCATGGAGTGAAAGACCTCTGATGTCAGTGGAGCTGGAGAAGTAAAATAGCTGTGAAGTGCATGCAGGGAAAATCCCTTTGGAGATTGGTTTTCACAGTGGTGCTTCCCAGAAGACGTGACCAGCCCGATTAAGGCTGCCTGTAGGAGGATGCGTTAAATTAAAACGGGAGAAAAACAGATGAGATTATGTGTAATTCTGGACAGGACTCTTGTCATTGAGGCCTATGAATCATAAAATAAAATAAAAAAAAACACACAGACACAAATCACTTAATGATGACCTGAAATTAAAATTAGAAACGTGTTTCATATGAATACTCATGAGAGCTGTTGAAAGAGTGCAATGAAATTCAATTACATTTACATTTAGATTGAAACGTATTTGTTGTAGTTACATTATGAGTAAGAGACACTTCTCCACGAAGTCTTGTACTCCACACTCAGCTCTTACACTCATGCTTGGGTTACAAACACTAGGTTCACTGTATGTTTACAGACCTGCGGTGGGTTATACGCGTCATAATTTTATAGTGAGAATCAACGTCCCGGAGAAGTGTGTCTTGTTAGTACTTGGTGTCTGTGATGTCGCATTGCTTGGTGTGACAAAACAAGTTCTTTCCTGGATCAATACAGTGCTCTGTCTGTCTTTCTGTCTGTCTGTCTGTCTGTCTGTCTATCTATCTATCTATCTATCTATCTATCTATCTATCAATACCTGCAATACAAGAAACAGTATGACTGTCACAATGTGCAGACACTGGAGACTGTTATTATTATTATTAATGGTGCTTGCAAAGCAACATTCTTACTATCCTGCATACTCTTCCGGACAAAACTCCAGCACGTAACTTGTCCAGCAGCTTTTGTCCTAGACCCATGAATGAGGTGTCAAATTGACCGGCTCATTGAGGAGAGGTGTGCTATGACTTTTCTAAGCAATCTGAGTACCAGTACTTCCGGTAACGGGTCTCAGAGTGGCCTTTTTTTCCCATAGACTCCCATAATAAAATTTGGAGGTTTATAACTCAACAAGCTTTTGAACTATCTACACCAAACTCGGCCAGCTCCTTTAGGGTGATACTCTGAACAAAGTTTTGGTGTACCGACGACTCTGAACAAAAAAATTGGTGTACCGACTGGCCTTTCGGTTGTGCCGCAGCCCCGCCCCCAAAATATGCAAAATCAAAAAACTTTTTACAACATGGACATGTGACATATCAAAACACTCAGAACAATGAGGGGAACTTCCTCACGTGTAATTTGATGAAGTTATGTGACGTCACGTGATTTCACTTGAAAATAAAAAATTTGCATAACATGGACATGTGACATATCAAAACACTCAGCACAATGAGGGGAACTGCCTCACGTGTATTCTGGTCACGTCAGGTGAAAATCTAAATTTAGCACAACATGGACATGTGACATATCAAAACACTCAGCACGATGAGGGGAGCTTGTACGTGTAAGCACCATTCACATTTTCTTCAGGAAATGTACGTTATTATTATTATTATTACTACTACACCTAATAATAATAATAATAATAATAATATAAAACTATCACTTGAATTACAACAGGAACTACTCTATTGTCAAGTGTCAATACTCTTTATTCCAATTATATACTTAATTTTTTTTAAACGTGTTGTGTTGTATTGTATTGCATTGTGTTTTATTGTGTTGTATTGTATAGTGTTGTATTGTGTTGTGTTGTATTTTGTTGTATTGTGTTGTATTTTTTTGCATTGTGTTGTGTTTTATTGTACTGATTATTTTGTATTGTCTTGTATTGTATTGTCTTGTGTTGTGTTGTGTTGTATTGTACTGTGTTGTATTGTGTTGTATTATTTTGTACTGTACTGATTTATATTGCATTATGTTATACTGTTTTGTATTGTGTTGTATTGTCTTGTACTGTGTTGTACTGTACTGTGTTGTGTTATGTTGTGTTGTATTGTACTGCACTATGTGTATTGTACTGCATTGTACTGTACTGTGTTGTATTGTGTTGTGTTGTGTTTTATTGTACTGTATTATATTGTATTGTGTTGTATTGCACTGTACTGTACTGTATTGTTTTGTATTGTACTGAATTGTATTGTTTTGTGTTGTGTTGTATTGTGTAGTTTAGTCATGAGTTATTTTACAGGACATAAACAAACTTTAGACTAATACTTTAATTAAACTGAGATTTAAATGTTAGAGGAAAATGTGAAGATGACTGATATTATGGATTTCTCACCATTTAACTACTAAAAGTGGGGGAACTCCAGTTCCCTAAGTGCCCTGATTTAACCCCTGACAACTATTACACATTTTACAACTGGGAGATTGGTTGAGTGAAGACAAGAAAGTCCAAATTAAAAACTGGCAAGTCACAAAAATCATTTTGTCTACATTACCGACCGGCTATGTATGTGCCAATGTCTGTGCAAAAACCTTCCAGTAAAAACTAAGTGGTTTGGTTCTTTACTTAGGGTTATAGGGTTATTTTTGTCATGGCCTGTTGGTTTTAAATCCAAAATGACACAATGGAAAAAATACAATAGGGGAAAGACAGCTTAGAATGAGCAAATAGCTCTGGTTAGGTTGTCCACACAGTGGGACAGGAAGGTCCCAGGACATCACAATTTCACCATGCAACTAAATCTGTAATAGATTTGAAGATCAGCATGACTGACACAGACATGTGTGTTTCTGAGAATGTGAGACTTAAATTATATTACATTTTAAACTGAAGATTTTTAAGGATATAGCAGATTCATTCCTGAGGCCCAGGGGTGGCAGTAAAATTTTGAGCCTTTCCTAGACTCACTGTTTGTCTTCTCAGGATCCTTGGAATCATCACAACCTTACCCTTTTTTACAGAAACGCTTTGTAGCGATGCGTCATATGTACAAAAAAAACAACATCACTCGACTAAGCTCACCAGCTAATTATCAGGACCTCAGGTTAAACAGATGAGGAACACAATATAACGAAATAGGCATTTTCAGACTACTGTGGAGTTTAGATAGTATTATTGTCAGCAGAAATTGTAAAAACATACTGATGCACAGATTAAACAAGTGAAACCTCTTATCAATAGCGAGGTTGTTTGACATGGCCTGACGTGAAGTGTGGTTACTTTTATTTGTTACTTGAGGTTTTCCAGAAGTGACTTCTTCCTGTAACACAGCAATTTATTATCTATTACAAAGTCAAATTTATTCATAAAAAAGAAAAAATGTAATGCTTTTTATCTATTTTTTGATGTTGTGGATCATCTGCCAGGCACATTAGTTCTTATTATCCTGTTTTCTCTCTTTCTTTAAATTGAAAAGACAAATATGAGGGTTTTTTTTTTTTTTTCATTTTTCTGAGAAACTGACCTGAAGTCTGAAAACTCACTGACAGTTACAACCTGCTCTTACACAAGACTTCTTCTTATTACAAACATCAAAAGTTCAGTTAGTCGTTTTTTTTCTATGTTGAGTTACATTTTTTAATTTTTTTTAAAAATCTGTTTATTATTAGATTTAGATTATATGAAGCATCTGATAAGCAAGTCCCTATGAATTCAATTCAATTCAATTCAAGTTTATTTGTATGGCACTTTTTACAATGGACATTGTCTCAAAGCAGCTTTACAGAACATAAACACAGAACAAAAGGTTATTATAAAGAATAATATAAAGATTCATATAATACAAACATTCAAGATTAATATTAGATATATTTAAATGTGTTTGTATTTATCCCCAATGAGCAAGTCTGAGGTGACTCAGGTAACTGTGGGGAGGAAAAACTCCCTTAGATGGTAAAGGAAGGAACCTTGAGAGGAACCAGACTCAATGGGGAACCTCATCCTCATATGGGTGACAGTGGAGGGTGTGATTATAAATATACAGTCTGATAAATGTTGTATTGATGAGGAGGTTGTTGTGCTCAAAGACCACATGGAGTTCACATCTCCTCTTTAGTATCGCAGAGTCCAACTGGAGCTGGAACATCTCTAGATGTCTCAGGATCCTCACAGAGTTGCCCTCATCTCAGCGGTGGTCCAAACTCTTCAAAACTATGAGAGAATTGTTAATAAAAGTAAACACTTTCTGACTAATATATGTAAATGTCATTCTTTTGAAAGGTTTTTTATTATTATGGTTATACAGAAATTTTATATTAAAGCAAACGTTGAAAAATACATTTAACCTAAATTATTAATATATATATACACACACATAAATATATTATTTAATATATTATATATATATATATATATATATATATATATATATATATATATATATATATATATATATATATATATATATATATATAATATATATTATTTAATATATTTGTATTTATGCTTTATATATATATATATATATATATATATATATATATATATATATATATATATATATATATATAAAGCATAAATACATTAATATTATAATATATAAAGCATATATTATCTAATAATTATATAAAGTTGAATATATATATATATATATATATATATATATATATATATATATATATATATATGTGTGTAAATAAATCAATAAATAAATAAGTAAATGATGGATTATCTTCCTTTTTCCTTTTTTTATTTATAAAGTACAATTCCATAACTTTTTAATAACGTTTCCTTTTTTAATTTAAGGACATTTTTAGTAGTGCAGTTTCTATTAAAATTAAGCTAACATTGTTGTGGACATTTTCAAAATCAATTGTGACTTCAATCCTACTCTGTGTAGTGGTGTGACGTCATACTGAACGTACACGTGGTACCTTCCGTCTTCGATTTGACCTTTCACCCTATGATGCAGGCGGAAGTAAAAAAAAATCATTAGCTAACAGCGGGGAACACGGTTAGCCACTGCTGGAAGGATGGATACGCTAATTTTGGTAACAGAAATGTCTTGCTTATTGACAGTTTTTGTTTAATGCAACACGGTTGGAAAGTAACGCATATAGTTTGTAAAGATAGCTCAAAATGAATAATAGTTAGCCTGCTAGCTTGATGTAGCTGCCCGGCTAGTTTTCTTTGGCTGTGTGTCAAACCGCTCTGTTCTCACTGTGTAGGTGCACTAAGTAGCGTCGGGACTGAAGGGGCTCGTGCTGTATTTAGTGCACTTGATGTAGCGCGTGACGCTATTTGGGACACAGCCTTTGTACACCTCTCTTTTTTTTCCCAGCCGTGTTGCAGTATTTTTGTTAAAAAGATGAGTTAGAAGATTTACAGGGCGTCGAAAACTATCTAGATAATATATTTAAACATCTAACTAGAGTTTATTAGATGTGTTTGATAACTAAAGTGATGATTTAATGTTGTGACACTCAGGAATGAAATAAAGCATCATGTTTATGAATATCAATAATTCAGTGTCATATAATCAACCTTCACATTTTTAGAATCCAAATCAAATCCGTTTATAAGGACGATGCAGGATATAATATTTGATCTGTTTATTAGTCCTACCCTCAGTCCTACAGATTGACAAGATTGAATATATGTTTGTATTTACTTAATCTTTGCCTTTTGGTTTGCTTTATGCTGAAAGAGAAGCTGTGATCATGTAAACACACTGATTAACATTTACACTTGGGTCCTGCTGCTGTCATAGGAACCCTCTCTGTACACAGTGAAAGCTGTGTTGATTATGGACAACGATGGAGAAAGACTTTATGCCAAGGTGGGATTACACATAACACTGTATTCCAATGATCTCAGGTCAGTTCATTATATAAAAAAACTAAACAGAACCTCAAAACCTAAAAGATCGTGCAAAACAAAACATTTATTGATTGATTGATTGATTGTAGCACTCTATGTTTGCTCCCGTCACCATACAGACTTAGTGGCCAGTGATGGTGCTTTCCTCTTTCTTATTAGATTAGATTA
>NC_083478.1:18402966-18470466 GCF_030014155.1 Tachysurus vachellii
TCTCTTTCTCTCTGTATACCCCACCTCTCTCTCTCTCCTGTTGTCTGGTTGTAACCAAGACTAACTGTTATTTGCCGTGGTTCTGAACCTCTCCACACGTGTCTTATTTATCACACCAGTCTGCGGTGGTCCGTTTATCCGCTACGAGGCTCCGGAGCATGCGAGCTCCCCTCGCTTCTGCCACATGTAAAGCATGATGGCTAATTATTGGCGGCTGTCTGGCAGCAGCGGCTTCCCGTGGCCTGATTGATGGTCTCATTTAAGAGGCCTGTGACAGACTGCCAGCATCCCTCACGTGCCTCTGATTAATGCAGCTCCTCATCCTTTTGCTTTATGGTTACTCTCTGCCTCGCCTTTCCTCAAATTAAAATGATTAATTAATTCCTGGATATTTCCCTGCGCACACAGTCAGGTGTCAGGTTGCGTTTAAATTCGGCGTGGGCGTGCGTGAGACAGTCTCTGCTTTCTGCAGGTTGTGTTTTACAAGCTTTCTGCTTAATGACTACACTATACTTAGTAACTGCTTAGTGTGTTAGGTTTTTGGTCAGAGGTGACATGGAAAGGTGTTAACGACACACATGAAAGTTTGTTGTTGTTGTTTTCTCTCCAGCGTGGTGGTGAATAACTGCATAATCAATTAGTGATTCAAGTCTGGCACCACGGAGGAACGGCTGAGTTTATTGATCAGGATGCGACTCACTTAAGACAGGCTTTTTTTTGGGGGGGAACTAAATCGGTTAGCGAGTTGTTGAACCTATCACACTGCTACTTCGTTACAAGGCAGCCAATACACATGCTCTTTGAAATGCTCCGTCGACACACCCTGCATCTCACAGAGTCCCCATCATCTCACAGTACTGGTGTTTTGCCACATAATCTAAAGTTATCTTTTTCTTTTAGCTGCTTGGATTAAAAATATTTTGTACTACTTGATATAGCAAACAAAGCTTCATGTTTTCCCACATCTTTTATGATCCTAAGTGATTCAGGAGCTGTGTACTATTGTGGTCGTTCCACAACGTCTCACATAACCATAAACAAATAAAGCGTACTTTGTGGTATTTTATCAAATTCCATATTTGTAGACATTGTCAAATTACTGTGGCGTAAGTGGAATAAAAAACACTTATGATGTGCGTCTGATCTGCCATAACGTTGAAACCACTTAAAGGCAAATTGAAAAATATAATTGAGGCATTTCTCAGTTTGTGTTTGTACCGAGAAAAATAGCAAGTGTAAAGATCCGAGTAACTTTGACGAGCGAGTCAGAGCATCTCTTATACAGCAGGTTTTGTGTGGAGTTCCCGGTGTGCAGCGGTTAGTATATACCGAAAGTAGACCGAAACAGCCGGTGAACCAGCATCAGGGTCACGGACACGCGAGGCTGGTTGACGTCTGTGAGAACGTGAGGCTAATCCATCTGGTCTGATCCCACAGAAGAGCACCTTCTATCATGCAGGCTATGACAGAAAGGTGTTAAAACACAGTGCATCACAGCTTGTGCCCATTCTGACCCCAGTACAATAGGCATGCGAGCATCAGAACTGAACCACGGACCAAAACTCTGTTGTATCTTGTTTTCTTTTGTTTTCTTTTACACATGGACTTATGTATCACTTACCTGTGGCTGCTTGGTTGTGGATTCAAACAGCAATTTATTTATTTATTTATTTTTTTTTTTGTTTGACTTTTATTTTTTCTCCTGTAGGTGCTGCAGTCAGCCAAAGAGCAGATCAAATGGTCTCTTCTACGATAGATCTCAGCCACCCTTCTCTTCCACCAAGATAACGATGCATTCATCATCACTTCTCTTATCGCTGTTGCCTTTTGAATTTTTTTTTCCCTCCTTATGTTTTTCTCTGCTGTGAAATTTTTAGGCTCTCTTAAGGAAAAAAAGAAGAAACATTATATACACTCAGTGTAACCTAATAAGAAGAGCGAGCAACAGAAACCGAAGTCTAAAGTTTATTTATGGTCCATTTATGACTTCTGTACAGTGATGCAGATACAGCATGAAGTCGCAGGTATAGAATCCATTTCTTTTCAGTGATCCAGACCATGAGCGAGTGTGTGTGTGTGTATGTGTGTGTGGACATATCAAACAGCTTTGTGAGAAACAAGTTTGATTCAAGTACATTCCAGTGATTGAGATTTCTTGCTGTTTTCCACGTCCATGTTATGATTTAAATAAAAGGACTGTTCCACCATCAGGATTGTATTCCTTGTGTTGTGTATTTTTTCATGTTATTTCCCTTTAAGTCTATGTATATAAAACTTTTGCTTATACACATGGAACTGACCATTTGGATTAGAGCGCCATCTTCTGGTGAAAGGTCAGAGGCACAGCTTTAGGTTTTATTTTCATCACAAGTGTGAATTATTTTATATATATATGCGTGTGTGTGTATATATAGATAGATAGATATATGTGTGTGTGTATGTATGTATGTATGTATGTATATATGTATGTATGTATATATGTATGTATGTATATATGTATGTATGTATGTATATATGTATGTATATACACACACATGACGAGAAAATGATCTAGTACATCGTTATGAGATTACATATTTAATTTTATTGTCAGATAATTCTTTCTGGAAATATTTAAGACTATTTCAAGCTTGAAATCATTAAAAGAGAGAAAGGAAAATCCCATTTTGATTTAGTTATCATATATTTGCCTTGTTATCACTTTATAATAGGAAATACTAGATCGATTAGACTATTCAGGATCCTTAATCTTCAATAGTTATGGTGTTGAGCTACTATTCGGAAGGTTGTGAGTTCGTTCCTCAGGACCAGCAGGATGCCACTGTTGGGCCCTTAAGCAAGGCCCTTAACCTTCAACTGCTCAGTTGTAGAAATGAGATAAACATAAGTGCATCTGCCAAATGCTGTAACTGTAAAAATATAAAGCATTTTTTTTTTGTCTTGTGGGGGAAAACATACATACTGCGACAGTTTAATTTATTTCTTCTGTGTCGAAATCTCATGAGTATCCATCCTTCGTGTTAGTGTCACCGAACACCAGCTGTGAAGGGCAAAAAATTTCACATCCCTCCCTTCTTTTTTTTTTTTTTTTTTCTTATGCAAATTAGATTTTGTCCCAGGAGTAATGCGAAAGACAAGAATATGCAGCGATGATGTATACCTGGGGATTGGAGGTGACATAAGACCACTCATGCTGATGTACTCGACCCCATTAACAGCCTGGTCTCATGCATGAACCTAAAACAACGGCCCCGGGGACGAACTGTGGCATGTGATCTCAGACCAGCTTTCACTCAACCTGATCCAGCACATCATTAGATCATTTTTCTGAGAAAATCAGAAGTCTCGAGCGTGTATGAACATGATCTTGGCATCATCTCTTTAATAATTACCTGCTATTCATATGAAAGAGGTGCAGAACACTTATACAGTATCTTGGCTGGTTGGTAGTGAAGTGAAGTCCTGAGGCATGTCGAGGTTTTTGCAAAGGAAATAGAGCTTTATTTCAAACGGGATGGAGCCTTCAGCACTGAATTTCCTCCACCGATTAAGTGGAGTAGCTCCTTCACAGGGAGGTGATTTACGGCTGGATCGGAGTGAGACGCTCCTGCAGATATGAGCAGGATGCTGAGGCCAAGCGTGGGGTACACGGTGTGTGTGTGAACTTCACTGACCATCCTATGGCTTTGTAACATATGTATAGTCCATAAGAAATAGAATCTTATCAGTTATACACATGAAATTGTAATGAATTCAAATTAATAAATTACATTTTCACTGTAAATTAAATTTGCACTGGAGACTCCTTCCATAAGTGTTTTTTTCCCCCATAAAAGAAATTTTTCCTGGACTTTATTAGATTCGAAAGCTGTCCGTTTGTCCTCGTGTCCGCCTTGTTACTATAGAAACGATCGTTGTGACGTATTCATATAAACACGTGCTTTGAATTACAGCTGGAACTACCGTCAGAGCTGCTGTTACAGAGCATTAATCATCATCTGTGGTCTAAAGATATGATATACTAGTATTCCAGGATTATTATAGTTAGAGGGAGGAAGAGCACACTACAGAGTTAGACTTAAATAACTGTATAGAGCTAGGGTGAATTTTGTTCCATGTAGTGATTTATTCCTTGGTGAATTTATTCCGTGGTTATTTAACAAAATCGTTGTATGCGGTTTCGAATCTTTTAATGATTCGTTTTAAATGAACAGCATTGATTTGAATGGCTATGATGTCGATATGATTCATTACATCTGATGATTTGCATAGGCATAACAGAACACTGTGATTTTATTTGAGGTTTATTCAAATAATAAAAGAAGCCCCAGCCCTAATTTTGTCCTGTCATTGAATAAACACTGATTTCCCTCTTGTTTCCTTGCCACAGTTGAATTGATGTCTGTCTAAATAAAAGCCCAGTGTAGAGCCACAACGATCGGGGAAGAGAGGTTGATTCCTGGCTGAGAAATAAACAATTGGATTAGTTGTAGCACCTGATGGCACCTGCAGGCATTCAGCTACTCGCTTTCAGCTCCTAATTACAGTGGCACTGCCATAAAAAAGCCAAAAAGCCAATTTAGATTAATTCTACAGTAACGGGCATAATAGAATAAAACACAGCAGCTTGACACATTATACATAACGTGCCATAAAGTTGTCAAGGATACGTAGGCCCGTGGCCTGGAATTGATAGATGCACAGAGTGTGTGTGTTTGCCCGCGTTGTGTTTCCAGTGGCTACATAAGTGAGTAATGGTCAATAGATTACAATTATGAGCATGCTTAAAGCAGTGTTTAGGTGTGTATGCCAATGAGCCTGAGCCTGATTCGCAGCCCGAAGAATACCCTGAACCTCATAAGTAAAGCTGTATGAGAGATCCCAGTAATTGCAATGGATCAGACCAATCAAGGCCTCACACACACACACACACACACACACACACACACACACACACACACACACACACACACACACACACACACACACACATATATATATATATATATATATATATATATATATATATATATATATATACACACACTGTTCTGTGGGTGAAGCTGTGCAAACAGCATGGTTGCGATAAACAGCATGCAGATTGCATTCTGCCTTTCCTATAAGCAAATTTGGCGCAATGAAATAGATCAGAAGTCATAATGAGGAACAGCTCTGATTGAAATGGAGGTCAGACTGTGGACGTGTACAAGGCCTGAATGAGATAAGGTGCCAGAGGCTGTTTCACTAGTCCCACTGCTGAGCTACACACACACACACACACACACACACACACACACACACACGTGCACAAAGCTGGGTCTTGCACAACCTGACATGCTTTACGACAGCACACACCCTCACTGGGCCCATTTACGGATTCCTATCGAATAAAAAAATCATTTCGCTCGGAGGCTGAGGAGACCAAAAACAACAAGCAGTGCTGCTGCTGTTCTCTGCCTCACCTATAACTCACAAAGCCATTTTCTGCACTACACAACAGCCTTCGTTTTTATTTCATTTATATACCGATGGCAATTAAAATCAGTAGAAGGTTTCTTTTTTTTTTTTTTGTAGATTAACACGTTCAAAACTGTACAAATGACAGAGAGAAAAATGTCTTTTTGCTGTTTACCAAAAACAAACAAATAAATAAATAAATGAATGAATGACCAAAATGATGGTCCAGGAGACAATTCATTTAAACTGAAATGTCTTGCTGCCTTTTACTTCCACAGTATTTCTCTACAACACATAACGGTTTTGAGCTCTCAAAAAAAAAAAAAAAAAAAAAAAAATTTAAATAAATAAGATGTTATTCTTCTGGCTAGATTTCAGCATGAGAATGTACAGAAAGGGATTTCGAGGGGAAAAAAAGCACATAAATCCAAAACAAAGGTATGCCACATCCATCAGCCTGTCTGGTGCACATGTCCAAAAGCGTGTTTGGATATTTCTATTTTTTTTTTATTTTCCTGCACTATTAGTCACCAGCTTTGGAACTGTGTCTGTATTGAAAACAGGCGTCGGTGTAAAGTCGAGCTCCCGATTGCTAACCGCTGATGAAAGCACTGTAAGATTTAGGATGAAACAGAGATCTCCTCAGATCCCAGAGACTGTCCTGCTGTGCTACATAGACACTCTGCTGTCCTCAGCCGTGTCCGCTTGTTTGCGTGAGAACATCTGGTTGCCACTCTTGCACGTTTGCTCTGAACATGTGGTTCGGGGTGCAGGTTGGCCCAGGATCTTAGAACCAATAAAGATGGGAATTATCGTATCATTCATACACATATCGAATTAACAGCTCTTGCAACAAGTAGCTTAGAGAGAGAGTTACACTAAATGCAGATCAAATTTAGTGATGAAAGTCTAATGTGAAGCGTTCCCATAATAGCAGACATACGACACCAGATAGCAGTGGTAGCAATAAAGCTTTATGACTTTTTTTTCCTTTTTTTTTTTTTTACAGGCTGCTATTTATTCAGAATGCGGCCCGAGGCGGACATGTGGCCCTTTCCCCATGTGCATGCTTTTCTTCAGCCCAATTTGATTTAGACGCATGTTGTTAAAAGGTAAAGAGAAAAGAAGAAGGCAGTTTGGTTTTGGTGTCACACCTCACAGACTCTTTCTGTCCTTCTACCTTCCGCCATCTTTCTCGTTCCCCATCCCCCATACCTCTGTCCTTCCTCTCTCCCCCCCTCTCTCTCTTTCATATTCTCTCACTCCTGCTACCCCTCCTCCCTGCGGATTCCCCCGTCTGCACCACGGTGCCCGTTAACAGACCCTGGCCTGACAGATTTACTGCCGTCGCTCTACCATTGGCCGCCAGCATGACAGGTCTGATTTAATGCTGCCTCCTGATTGGTCGGTGCGTGACAGGTGAATTTACAGCTGCACTGCGATTTGACGCCGGGTGCCTTTGATGTGAGTTACAGCACAGTTGCTTATGGGACGCAGAAATGGTGTCAGGTTTCAATCGTTAAAAAGCCTTCTCCCTGAGGGAAGGTGCAGGGCGTGCACTACATTCCTGATCTCATGAGAGAAGCAATGAGAGATGCAGAGGAGGGAGGGATGGAGGGATGGAAGGGGGGTTGTTAGTGGGGGAGAAAGAAAAGAGAGTGGCTGGATGATTTAAACCAGGAGTCATTCTCGCTTCTTTGCACTTTTGCACATTTACTTTTGGAGAAGAAAAACATCCCTATTTCCAACACACGGACGAAAAGAAAACATCGAGCCGGACTCACAGCCTTCTTGGAAAATTGTTAGGAAAGACCTCTGGAGGTGTTCAGTCTTCACGAGACGTTCAGTCAGGTTCAGAAAAATGACACAGAGTAATGCTTTCCCAGTCCAGGTCCTGCTCAGGGTTGGGTGTACACCCCGTTCTAACATAACACGTCTACACACACATGCATACGCATACACGTGTGTGATTTATGTCGGGATGCTGCGGACATGCTGACGCTAGCTCACAAATTGTCTGACTTTAGGGGTTTACTGTCCAGCAGAGTGGAAATTTACCTTTGGGCGAACGATCACCAACATGACACCATACACCTACATCATCATAATAATAACACACTGTATATTTATGCCTGCAAAGTTACACAAGACAAAACGCATGTCTTTTTTAACCCCCTGCTAGATGTTTATTGCCCTCGATCGTTGCTTCCTAATGCACCAGTAGCCTGCACTAATGAAAGTTAAGGGATATATACAGAAAAAAAAACCTTAACTGTTTTAGATTGCTGTAATCACGGACCTCAAATTAAATAAAAAGTCTCTTGCACAGATGCTGTAGTGCTTTAAAAGGAAGCTTTTCTTCCTTACTCACTGAGACACTATGTAAGACTTATTTCTACACAAAATGCAAGAAATAGAGCTACATAATAAAGTATGAATTCTTTATAAAGTAATATAACATAACTGGAAATAATATAATAGTGAGAAATATATTTATCGTGTTTAAGTACACAATTCTCGTCTCGGCACCGAATGTTTTAACACACTAGAAGGCCTGTGACAAAAAAAGTTAGGCAATGCATAAAGAAAAAAAAAACACTAAATGTTAACTGATGTTAATAAAAAGACTCTGTGACACGAGTTCTGTGCAACTCTACTTGTACTTTATTATGATTGATACCATGATGCTTTGATACAAGAATGCTATTTATCACACAAACCGTATTTTGCCCCATCATCATCTTTTCCCCTCAAGCCCTATTTTTTCCCCACTTACGCCTATTTAGCTGATTCGGAAAAAATAATAATTGGGATATTCCAACACTCAAACGACACACTAGAGCTTTCAGCATCGATATGTTGAACTATCTTTCATTTATAATACTTATAGCACCTAAACTAGATTTGTAACCTTACGTAAAGCCGTGTTCATACTGTAACTGCAATTAGTTGACTGTCACATAAATCTTCACTGGATTTCTGTGTGTGTGTATGAGAAGAGAGAGTGGAGTGTGTGTGTGTGTGTGTGTGTGTGTGTGTGTGTGCGAGTGTGCAGTTCAATTTAACTTGAAAATGAAGTAAAACGTTGAGCCTCACCAGTCTATTTCTTTCCCATCTATTATCAGCTCTTAGATGTTCACTAGGTATCCATGATGTGTGGGATAAAGCCCTGAAGCCTTAAATTAAGCGATCCAAAAACATATCTCCGAAATACAACAGGCCTGGAATTCATAAGGCATTTGAGAAGCTGCACTGATTTGGGAGCTCTTTATGTGCCTTAGATCCCAGATAAAGCTGAGAAAGGACCTGATCCCCAGATTAGTGCTTCTACTGAGAGGATTTTTTTTTTTTTTTTTTTCTTTTCATGAACACATCCAGAGAAGTGCTGTTCATCCATGTTGCCCTTGCATTGCCCCTACCATATGCCTCATATCTCTTTAAAGTGATCCGAACGGCTGCTTATAAATCAGCGTATCGCTGAGCTGATCAGCGGAGGCAAACTGCCAAAGTCACTTTGGCCTAGGGTCCATGTGGGCCCTGGTGGAGCCTACCTGCTCCGAGCTCTTATCTGTCCATCAGCACACGCGGCTGACAGCTCATCGCTCAGAGCTCATCGGGCAACCTGCGTGAACCCTTTCACAGCTGTGACCCATCAAAACGTCTCAGGCTAAACAGCAAGGCCGCTGCTCTTCATCAAGCCCCAAGGATTCACACGCCATCTTCAGCGCTCTCTCCTCTTCGACCTGCTCATCTGGAAAATTGCTGTTCGAAAGAGGCGAGTCAGACAGAAGGGGAGAAGTCATACCAAGCCCTTCCCCTTGTCAAAATAATAATTGTACAGTGTCTGGAGACCCGCATCAGGATCCAGGTCGCTGCATGAACCTCCTTGCCCCTGTGTCTCTCTCCGTCGGCGGTAGATTGCGCAGTTGCTCTCGCGCTGCGCCTCATTCTTCCAAACAAATCAGGCTTTGTGGAAACAATCTGCGAACTGAGGAGCACATTTGTTGCTCACTAGGTGCTTATAGAAGGTTGGGGAGGCCTCAATTGCTGTTGCTTTAATTAGTTTCATTAGTGTTAGGCTCTGTCCCAGGAAAAACAACCGTATAAGCAGCTCACAATTTGGGACCTGAAATCATTCTTGGGATAATAATGTTGTTAAACCCATGACACACACCCAATTTTAGCCAAAACGCCCAGTGTATAATTTGGATGGTGTTTAATTTAGAAGAAAAGTAATTAGTCAGGCAAGTGCTGTAATATTCATTACTATCAAGACTTACATGTTTGGAGGAAAACTGCACCGCTGTTTGAATCTGACTATCAGAAGGTTTGGGGAAAACCATGTGCATAAAAAATACTGTATAACAGAGCTCTCAAATGGGAATAATGATCAAACTTGTTCTAATGACCGTATACATTTTATAGTTAGTAACCTGTTTGACTGGTCACTTGAATCGAACGGGTTAAATCCAAACCTCAGTAACATTAATAGTGTATAAATCATGTCATTAATAGATTTTAAGAAAAAAAAATAAGTGTTCTAAGTGTGATGTTGTGGAATAAAAAGCTCTATAAATTTAATTTTACAGGGATCTCAAAGGTCCCGAAGACATCTTTTAGGATAGGAAATGTTACAGGAAACACTGTGATATATTGTGCTTTCACTTTCTCATGACTTTCTGGCATTAAACTGCAATTTAACATTCTTCTAACTTGTCAAAACATAAACCTGATCCCTAGAAAGGCCTAGAAAGGGTTGATGTTTCCATATATTCATACAGTGGTGAAGACTTTCCTTTGTTTTTGTGGTTCTTCTGTTACACGGCAGACTATCAGACACAATATCACCAACACCGGATCAGTTCTCATTCACCGTTTGAGTGTTGATTGATAAATCTCATAAATGTTTATGATGCCTCTCCATTTAAGACATTACACCCACACACGACACCGTGTCACGACCTTTTTCATGGCGTCTTTAAAGTAGTCTGCTGCAAGGCCATGGAAATTAAACCCAAAGACCCTCTTCGGCTTACATGAGAAGTCATGACCTAGTAGAAAGGAGTGCAGCAGGATTTGGAACACAACCCATGGGAGAAATGGGCCTGCCCGGCTGCAGCGATCTGCGTGCGGCCCTTGTATTGCGTCGGGTCCCCAACGAGCTGAGGATTGATGAGGTGACACGGGACTGCCGCCTTTTAATGTATCTGTCGAGGCTAAATGCCTCTTTCGGAAAGTGATTTTTACGCTGTTGGCAGAGCGCCGGGGTGTTTGTCCTGTCACAGAGAATGTGGATGGCTCATGAGTGAGATAAATCTTTTTCGAGGAGACACTGGTCAGCTTGAGTCAGCCTGACGCTTCGGGTTTCCACCGCCAAGAAGCCAAAGACAGTTTGAGACAAACATCCAGATGGACAAGATCTGAACAAGAAGGCCTCATGGAAAAGACGATTTCAAGCATGATGTAAACAATCTGCCAAGCGAACATGGTGTTAACCCAGCCATGTAAACTCTCAATGCTTATGTAGATACGTTTCATTTCATGGCCTAAATGTGTTGTTACATTAACACAAAGAACCGTTTATATTAGCTGAATCAATCAAATTTCTTACAAGGAGACCAGGAATTTTTTTTAACAAATGACAGAATGAGGGTGTCATTCATCATTTCATAGGTTTATTTTTTACATCGTGTGAGGGCCCAGTCAGTGGAAAAAGGTGCAGATGCAATGTGAAGCGTTTTAATTGTTTATTTTGCATGAATATGTATGAATTATTTGAATAAGTTTCCGTGTGGGTTGCAAGATCCGTTTCTAATTCCCCAGCGTTCCATGCGGTGTTGTTGACAGGACTCATTCAGGTCAGGAGAGAATTGGGGCCAGCTAATTAATCTTCCGCTGTATTTATTGTTAACTTCTTTCTGAGTGACATCAAAAAAAAAAAATCAAATCCCAAGCACCAAAATCAACCCATTTTGATGTGCAGTTTTTAGTTTAAATGTATGCTTCCTGGAACAGGCTCGAGAACTCCTGAAGAAATCGAAGGCCTCCCTTTGGAGCAGGCTGCATGACTTTGATTAATTTATCTGATAGTTAAGAAAGTTTTCATTCATGAAACACAGCGATATCGTTGCCTTTCTTGTGTAATTACGGCAATGAGGAATTTGGGTGAACATACACATTCACTGCTAATTAGAATAGGAGTTCGAAACGTCTGCAAAATGGAGCTGGTTTACTTGTTACGCCGAGGCTGGAGCATTCAGAAGGAGTAGAAGGAAAAAAAAAAAACAGACACTTTATTAATATTTCATTTTCATCATTTTGGATCCCGACTGCGTTAGTACTTGGTGTGCAGCTGTGTCCTGAGACACGCAAGGGCGGGAGTGAAATCTTAATGAAGATAGCTGGCGTGTGCAACACCTCCGATAATTAACGCTGGTGGGGAAAGTGACAGATGGTCGCGTGCAGTCTGTCGACGCGGCTAGATTTGTACCCAATGTTCCTGTTCATGGCGAGAATGTGAAAGTACAAAGTACAAACTAAAGTACTGTATGTGGGGAAAACTGACAGGGAAGGATGCCATTAAAGCATTGTTTTTGTTTTTCTGATCCTCAATCACCTCATCCTTCATTACGTAGCGTGGTAAACGATCTCACTTCCGGGTAGCTAGCTGGCATAACACGCCACGCAGGACATTTGTTAGTACATTTGTTAACGACTGAAAGACATACGACGTTCAGGTTCAAACTAATAACTATAAAAACGTACATTAAAAGAAAATAAACAATTGCAAACTTCAAGGAACAAAATAGAAAATCACGTGCTATATTTCTCTCAGATACACACAGTGTAAAACTTTTATTTAAGGACGAAGAGAGCAAATGTATAATTCTGAGGTTTTAAAAAAAAAAAAATTTGGAAAGAAGCAAAATTTGGTTCAATCCACTGTCAAAACAATAGAAATTGTTTTCACACAATCAACTGAGTTAATGTAATAATAATACAGTATATGATTAGCTAATGCTGAATGGTACAATAATGGTATGAATGGTACAATAGCTTGGTCTTGTTTTTCTTGATCATTTGATCATTTCGATCATTATTTTATTAGGGACCGAACAAAATGTTAAACTTTTGTTTGCTTAAAGTTACATTTAAAACAAATTAGTTCCTTTTATTGCTTTTGTTATAGCAGCTATAAACATTTGTTTTTTCAGCAACTGCCATGTTTTTCTCATTCATAAAGACAAAAAAAATACATATAACAGAAAAACTGTAAAGACTTTTCTGTGTTGTAAGAATTAAAGAAGTTACAACTTTGACACTGGCGACTGGGGATGTGGTAGCTCAGTGGTTAAGGTGTTGGACTACTGATCGGAAGGTGGGTTCGAACCCCAGGTCCACCAAGCTACCACTGCTGGGCCCCTGAGCAAGGCCCTTAACACTCAGTTGCAAGTCACTCTGGATAAGGGTGTCTGCTAAATGCTGTAAATGTAAATGAGACTCCTTCCAAAAATGTTCCATTTATATTATATATCTCTATTATATATATATATATATATATATATATATATATATATATATATATATATATATATATATATATATATATATCACTTCATAATTATCAAATTGATCTCCTTAAAAAAAAAATGTAACCATAGCAACATATACACATTTATTTTCTGGAGTGTCTCCTATACACATTCCTGTGTTAGTTAGTTAGTTAGTTGCTATAAAAATTATAACACATGATAGCGATTACATAATATATAAACCTTGTGACCAATCAGAATCGAGCATTCAACAGCACTGAACATTAAGATTTAAGCTGTTCTATTTTCTGTTTTATTTTTTATTTTTTTGGGAACGGTTTTAAAGTTGTCTTTATTGTTCGTCTTCTATTTCGTCCTTCGTCTACTGTTCGTTCTTGTTGAGCCATGCTTCAACCGAATTTGCCATGTGGACAATGAAGAAGTGAACTGAGCTAAAGGTATTGGTCAGTAAAAGAATGGGACATCCCTGGTATAGACTACTGAGTCCATCAAACCAGCTCTAAGAGGCTGTATACGTCCTATTAGCTAGGAGACCGAAGTGTGATGGACACATTAGAACGTAAAAGGTTCGGATGAGGTTATGTTAAACCGTACAGTGCTGAGCTACGCCTCAGACACACTCCTGTATTAGATGATTGGTCAGGTTGTGTGTAGGAACCTTCCCAGCCCCCTGTTCTTTTTGTCCCACCAATGTACTCATCATAAAGAAGACACTGCAGTAATTGCTCCCCATCCACACACACTGTAAATCAGAGAGAGAAAGGATCCATAAAGCTCTCTACAATCCCAAAGCCAGGCTACTCATTACAGTACATTCATTTATCCAGTTTTCCTAGCCATCATGTCCGTACTGTACACCTCATTAACTACCGTCTGTACTGAATGTCAACGTTGATGCTCCTATAGGACATTAAGTTGAGCCAACTGAGCCAAAGACTTAATTGCTTCAGTGATTAGTATCAAGAATCTTCCCTTATTAACGTCAACATTGCCAGAGATATAGACATGACTTCACTAAGTAGCGGCTCGCCGTCCGCTGGCTCAAGCAGCCTTAAAATGGCCCGATGACCCTTTTGTGGACCTTTAAGATGCTTCTTGAAAACCACAGCGTCAGGTCACAGGGGCGTGTCATAAAGTGTAGTAATGGACAGCAAATCATCCCAGGCCCATGGCACCCTTTTTAGAGGTTAAAAAGTCACACATTTAGTGCAGATAGTACTTTTGACAGAAGTTGAATTTGGTGTGTGGTGCCACCTGCTGGCCAAGAAAACAACTACAACACATGAGATAATAAAACAACTTGCAAGTCTATGTCCAATGTCTTTAAATTTTTTTAGAAATAAACAAATAACAAAAACAAATCACACATCTCTGGAAAAAGAATCTCATTTATTGTTTTCTGAGAACCTAAAATTTCACTCACTACACAGTGCCCAGATGGTTGAGAAGGATTTTAGTGTGCATGTTTTGTGCATGAGAGAAAAAAAAAACAACCAAAAATTAAAAAAATACATAAAACGCATTTTTTTTTCTTTCCTTAACAGCACAATACAATAAGTTTGAGAAACTGAGCTTCATGCAAATCTACTTGTTAAAAACAAAACAAAAAAAATTAAAAAACAATTAAAAAAAAACAACATGGCTACTAGTTAACAGCTGTAGCAGTCTAAAAACTATGGAAAACGTTAAAAAATTAAAAAAAAATGTTTAAAAAATCAAATAAGATTCAGCACATGAAATCTGCATGTAGTCCGTGTTCAGTGTTTAAAGTCTGTAGTACCTGGATTTCTAAGGAACTACTGGTCCATATATATATAAAAAAAAGACTAAATGCTAAAAGCTCACACACCGTTAGCCTTACTTTGCCGATCCAGTGTTTGAGTCCCAAAATTTTCTCTAAACAGCATTAGGAATTAAAAAAAAAAAGTAAAAAAACAAAAAATGAAGAAAAAAAAAAAAAAAAACACCCTCACACACGAGTTCATACTTTTCTAATCTGGACTCCAAAATAAGAGTTCTACATACAGAAACGTAAAGAAATTCATTTCACTGAGGCTTGCATCATAGCGGACCACTTTATCTTAGTCACTCTGGATAAGAGAGTCTCCACAAGTCCTAGACCTGTAGGCGATACTGCAATGACACACTTTATTTGTACTTTGACACTATCATGAATGTGGATGGAAAAAAAAAAGAACTGTTAAGAGAAAGCAGTTATCAGTGATGCGTAATGAAACCATGGCTAAATGTAAAACTACTTCCTACACCGTTACGATCCTAATTGTTCTAAACTGTCTTGAGGTAAAAATGGATTTTAATGGGAAATATATTTCAGTTATTGAGATTTGCCCTATTTTTACGCTAGCGAGCGACAAAGCAACAGACCACGATGTTGTTTTCTACGTTCTACGTACCACGATTTGAGCACCGACGTCAAAAGACGACCGACAAATGCAAAAACTGGCTTGAATAATTTCCAGCTGGTCTGCTGACTTTTCTACGGTTACTCGCATGCAATTTTACAGTTTGATGCACAAAAATAGAAGAAACCGTTACTGTTCTTCCTTCTTATTCTGTTATAAGAAAAGCAGCTTGCTTTGCAAATCTGTCAATAACAGGTTAATTAACTTGTAATTCGTTTGCGTTTAATTAGTCAGCTTATCGTCCACCTCGTGTCAAAGCCGACACGTCCCCCGTTTATCGGGTTACAAAGTCGAGCTGTAAAATTTTGTATGAACAGCAACGTTGAACACTTAAAACTTTCCACCATTGTTTTCTCACATCGTAATATTTAATACTGAAGGGAATTTGCAAAACTGCTTAGTTTTAGTGCTTACAGCTATATATCGTGTACGTAATTCGTTTAAAAGGGGCTTGTATGATTGTAACTCTAAGTATTCTTTCAAAAAATATTAAAACACAGAAGCTATCTTTGATATTTCTGATAATTCATTTGTTAAATAAATGAATGTTGGTGTATGAATGGTGCATTCATGAACGCAGGGTTGTGTAGCCTAGCACCTTTCACTAATTCCTGCTTAACTTGATACTATTAAAAAACGGTGGAAATATCACAAGGCCACACGTGACAACGGCTGAAGAGCTGTTTTCTGTGATTTGTTTTTTAAACCGTCTTGTGTGTGTGTGTGTGTGTGTGTGTGTGTGTGTGTGTGAACCCCTCCATAGTAATATAGGATATAGGATAGGATATATAGGATATAACCCACTCCTTTCTCCTCTACAGGACTCGTTATGTGTACAGGGTAAAAAATAGCCTGTGCAGTAAAAAACTACGCCAACCCTCCCAGAGGCTGACTGCATCTATAGAAAATACTACAAAAATCCCTCCCTTCTCAAGTCAAATCAGCTCAGAAAAACAGCTGAATATGCCAAAGTTGAAGTGAGTCTTTTCCCAGAGTGTCCAGGATCAGTCTGATGCAGTAAAGTGATCCTGAGTGGCTGTGCGCGAGTCCACCCTGCTTTCACAGAGCTTAAGGGATGCTTGGGAAAGCGGTCACACGGCAAGCTGGCTGCTGCTGCTGCTGTTGGCCTGTAGGGGGCTCCATGACTGCTGTGCAGGTTCCTGTGAAAACGATCGACCGTCACAGCACGACGTGTCCTCCTCCTTTGGGATGCCGACGACACACATGCGCCGGTGCCGCAAGAGCCGGTCTGTTCTGGAGAAGTTCTGTGAGAAAGAAAGAGGTATTTATTAAAGAACGATAATAGACAACTCGAACTTCAGTGTTGTCTGAACATCTAACAGGGCTTTCACACTGGCAGGTTATTTTGAACAGAGCAGTTTAAATTTAAAATCAGTAGCGTGAAATGTGGACCAATAAGCACTTGTGGTAGCGAACCCACAACAACCTGTATGACGTGGTGAGAAGACGGACGCACTGGAACGTTGTGGGACACAGAAGACACCAGGTGCCTTACTGTGCATAACAGCACCAGAATAATAAGTAAAACAAAAAAAATAGTGAGTTGTGCTATAACATTTGTTATATTGGGGTTCGACAGAAACAAGCGTCCAGATCAAACCAGACCAGAATAATCGCACTGGGATTCAAAGCGCAGCAAAGGTACCCGAGGTGAAAAACGTCTGCCTTGCAGGTCCCTGTGAATTTCCTGTTACTATAGCAACAATAAAGTAATACGGTGTGTTTGAGGGGGAGAAAAAAGGTATAATTTCAGAAACAATGATGTACTGTATGACTTTCAAAATTCCAGCACAGCAAGGTTCCTGAAAAGCAACCTTTCCCCCGCGACCCTCCATACTATCCTCAATTATTGTTGCTATGGGAACAGCTAATTCCCAGGGACCTGCAATGCAGCGTTTCACCTAATCTAAAGATATAGTGTAGAATATCTGAATGGTATACGAGGGAGCCTGGGGGGTGTGCAAGACGGGTGTGTCTTGTCACAAAAGTCACAAAAAAAAATGACACTCAGTGTGTAAATATATTGTATTTCAGTGTGGCTGGGAAATGAACCTAGAAAATAAATAAATAAATAAAAATGCACTGTTAGTTTAGAGTAAGCTTCAGACTTTGAGCCCTTACTAGACATCAAAGCATTTGCGTTTGTGTACGTGTGTGTGTGTGTGTGTGTGTGTGTCTGACCTGTTGACATCGGTCACACTGATAAGGCTTCTCTCCACTGTGCACTCGTTTGTGTCTCTCCAGGTGGTAGCGCTGAATAAACCGCATGTCGCACATGTCGCACCCGAATGGCTTCTCACCTTTACACACACACACACACACACACACACAGTACGTCCACTGTTCCTTTTCACTGAGAAGAATACTGCACATCAATCACATGATGATGATAACAATCTGAGAGAGTGAAGAGCAGCAGGAATGTTTTAAGTCACACTTTTCCTACAAAATGTACCATTCAGCAGAATTCAGCTGGGGTAAGAAGCTCAGACAAGGAGCAGTGTGCTAACTGTTAACTCATTACCCAGGCAAATGTTAGTGTGGCACAGAGAATAAGCGCATGTCCAACATGCAAACGCAAACACAAATGTCACTGTTAATAAGCTTTGCTTACTAGTGGAAATAATTTACATGTCTGTATACACAGGTCCTAATGCTCAAACTGCAAACACTCCTAATCATACGCTTTAGTACAGCAGGAAGTAAATCACTTGTCAACTCCCAGGTGTTCATAAGACTCGAGAAGAGTCAAGAAATGTATTAATGTATTAAATAAAAAAAAAAACCTGAACAACTCTGTTCTGAAGAACTCTCAAGCGAAATGTTACCTTTGACTGATGCAAAGCGCTGACTCTAATCTCTCCTGCCATAAATACTAAATAACTCTATCCTCCCGGAGAACATCACCGTAGCAACACATTTCTGACCAATCGGAATGGAGCAGCGTCGTAGCACAAACCTGCAGGCTATGTTCCAATGTGAAATCTTTGATTGTCCATCTTTACCGAACGACGCACGACAATTCGTATTCAATCGGACGATCCCAGAGTGAAGGGCAAGGATTTGAGCAGGAAGTGACACGTTTATGTTCCGAAGCTCACCTGTGTGAGTGAGGATGTGGCGTTTGAGGTGGTAGCTGCTGCGAAACGCTCCGTAACAGTGCTCGCAGATGAAGTTCTTCTGTACGTGGGGGTTAAGAGAACCGTCATCGCTTGGTTCAGGTATCTCCACCTGTGTTTGTACACACACACACAGAGAAAAGTGTGTTTAATTATATATAGATAACCTAGAAATTCCACGTTTTTGGATTATATATTCTCTCACTTTAGGATGTTCTTTTAAAATAACACACAGATCAGTTACTTGCCTGCACTTTTTCTCTCACTTTGGACGGTGTTCCTGACTTCCTGTTTTTCTTCTTTGACGGCACGTTCTGGCTCGACTGCATGTCCTTCTCCTCCAGCAGCCGGTTAGAGTGGAACCCTCTATCCTTATTAATGAGCTATGAGTGACAGGAGAAACCCGTTGAATCTCTGTTTTGTTGTGTTTTGGTCTTGTTGCTGTTGTGTGTGTGTTTTTTGTTTTGTTTTGTTTTTATTTTATTATTTGTGGGTTTTTTTCTGTTGTTTTTTACATTTTGTGATTTGTTGTTTGTGTTTGTTTTGTGTTGCACCTTGTGATTCATTGTTGTGTTCTTGCTTGTTCTTGCATTTTTTGATCTGCTCTTATGTTTTGTTAAGATGACGATGTTGTGTTTCTGGTTTTCTTGTTGCACTTCTGTTTCGTTCACTGTTATGTTTTTGTCGCTCTGCTTTCTGATTCGTTAATTTTTTTGACGTTGTGTTTTCTGATTTGTTGTTGTGTTCTTAGGTTTGTTCATGTAGTTTGATGCCCAGTTTGTCTTACCATGGGCGAGCAGCTGACTCCAGATGGCAGCACCATGTGACTGTGTGCTTCCTGGTTGTGACTGTGGTTGTGGTTCTGGCTCAGTGAAGACGTCATCTTTTTATGGCTGGCTGGAGAACTGGCCTGCACCAGAGCCATACTGGAGAGCACTGCCTCACAGCCCAGCAACCCAGCCTGCCACAAACACACAAACACACACCGGTTATGACAGTCTGGGGATATAACAATTCCTCATTATAATCATCTTCTTTTTACAGACCACTACAGAGCACTGATTTCTGTCAGCTTCGGTTCCAGTTCGACATTAAGCCCATTTTTAATGGACAGCAATTTATGACTGTAGGATTGGCAGCGGAAGCATGTGATATGAAACAGAACACAGTTCAAAATGCAAATAACTTTGGGAAGAAAAAAACACTGACCCATTTCATGTGCTCTCGGACTGGGTTGTTGGAAAGCTGTGACATTGCACTGATGTGTAATGGGTGGGTCGGAGGGACAGAGAGCGTCACACTGGGCAGAGAGAATGGAGAGGTAACACACAGTCAGCACGGGCGTGAGCCAAGAAATGATCAAAAATGGTTCTCTAACTCCAGTCAGGAGTCTTTAAGCTGGAAGACCACCAGATGGTACTGGGTCCCAACACCCCAGGACTGAAACTGGGGAACCTAGATCTATATACATTACGAAATAAAGGTACCAAACATGTCACTGGGGTAGTAGGATCAAAGATACCTGAAAACATGATCGGTGTATGCTTCAAAAAAATATTTTATGTCAATAACTGGACTTTAAAAATATTTAAAGCTACACCAATTCAATTCAACTTATTTATATAGTGCTTTTAGCAATTTCCCATTGTCTCAAAGCAGCTTTAAAGAAGTATGGAAACACAAGAGAAAGAAAGAAGAAATAAATATATAATAATAATAATAATAATAAGAAGAAGAAGAAGAAGAAGAAGAAGAAGAAGAAGAAGAAGAAGAAAACAATAACGATAAAAATAAATAAAGGAATACATACAATTAAAGTTTAAAATGAATTTTAAAAAGTTTAACTTAAAATTTTAAATACTATATATCCACCCCATCCCTATCGAGCAAGCCGGAGGTGACGGTAGCAAGGAAAACCTCCCTGAGAGGTCATGAGGAAGAAACCTTGAGAGGAACCAGCACCAGAAGGGAACCTCATCCTCATTTGGGTAACACGATACAGTAAATAGTGGAGTATATAAGATGTACTAAAAAGGTCCAAAAGAATATATATATGTATATATAATAAAAGTCATCTTTATTATATATATTTATAAAATAAAAGTCTTTATATATATATATATATATATATATATATACGTATATATATTTAAAAAAAAAAAAAAAAGACTTTTATCTTTAAATTAATTAAGTACTATTTTAAAAAAAAACAAAACGCACGTGCACAAGTGTAATGAAGGCAATGGAAAAAATCCACAGTGAGGAAATAATACAGAAGATTTAGGAAATGAAATGTAGGTTGTTGTTGTTGTTGTTTACATATTTGTTTACATATTACATGAGATTAGTGAGCACTGAAGCAGCAGATTAGCTAAGAGCTAAAGATCTCAAGGTTTATAAATCTATTTAAATGACTGTAGAACAACCTTTGGGCTGTGTAGTGAACTATAGATGTATTTGTGCTCCTGTTCAACCTCCTTCATCATCATCATCATTATTATTATTATAACAACAACAATAACAACAATAACAACAATAACAACAACAACAACAGGGCGTGTGTTTATTAACCCTCAGTCACTTCAGCGTCTAACAAAACAAACCCGTCGCTATCGAGGGAGTCATATTAAGGCGCTACAGATACACGTGGATGTTTTTTATTTACCTTCCGTTTCTGTAAGAGGAATATTTGTCGTCGGAGTTCTTATTTTTTTTCTCCCAGTTTACAAACACAGGAAACACCACCGGAAGTGCTCTCAGGGGAGCGCGTGGCACGTGACCAAGAGTCTAGAGCCGGTTTGTTTCTTCCGGTACGACAGGGGGCGCTCGTGAATACATCAGGTATAGAGTAATGTGCATAAAAATATAATGCAATTTCTGTGTTTATATAATTTCGAAACATTTCTGAACGAGTCTGTGTTTTCATATTTTTCTGATTTCTGATTACAAATGATTATTTCTGATTATAAATACAAAAGTATAAGTTTAACACCAAAACCTTTTCCAATCGTTATTAATGTTGTATAATAATAATAATAAGAAGAAGAAGAAGAAGAAGAAGAATATGAATTATTGTTATTTGTATTATTAATAATAATATGAATTATTAATCATTAACTAACCAGGTGACTGAACCTCTGCCCACTGTAGCCTTAGATTCCTGAATATGTGATCACAATGTGATCTACAATCGTAGCCCATCCGTGTTAAGACTGGATGTGTTATAGGTTCTGTTCAACAAGAATGATTCATTGAGTTCCCAGAGCATTTCAACTCAACCCGGTCTGGAGTTTTTACACTAAGCTGCTACCACATGAATGACTGATCAGTGATACTAAAGAGGAGATGTGAACTTCATGTGGTCTTTTGCATCAATAAAACATTATCAGACTGTATATTTATAATCACATCCTCCAGTGTCACCCATATGAGGATGAGGTTCCCCTTTGAGGCTGGTTCCTCTCAAGGTTCCTTCCTTTACCATCTAAGGGAGTTTTTCCTCCCCACAGTCACCAGAGTCACCTTAGACTTGCTCATTAGGGATAAATACATACACCTAAATATATCTAATATTAATCTTGAATTTTGGATTCTATTAATTTTTATATTATTCTTTATAATAACCTTTTGTTCTATGTTTATGTTCTGTAAAATCGCTTTGAGACAATGTCAATTGTAAAAAGCGCCATACAAATAAACTTGAATTGAATTGAATTGAAATTTGAATATTTGTCTAAACATCGGTCTGTTACTCACATACAAAATGTTTCTGTCACGTTTCTGAACACGAAACACAATGAAGTTTGCTGGGTTTTTCCCCAAAACAGGAGTAAGTGCAACAGTCAAAGTCTCCAGAAGAGCTGTGTCAGCTAATGACCTTATAAAACTGCTCAAACTTAACAAAACTAATAGTCTGTTTGTTTGATTTTTTTTCTTTAAAAAGCAAAGGTCTGTCAGACCAAATATTGACTTAAGTTTAGTTTATTACTGTTTACTGTTCTTTACAGAATTCTTTTTATTTACTTTTATTTCTATACTTTTTTTATTTCTTTTTTATTTACATACATATATGTTTCCAGCATGCATAAATGCAGCGAGGAAGAAGAGAGCTCTTGTCCACAAAGCATTTTATTATCGATCTGACATGTCAACGCTTCTACTTGTTTTTTCCATTAAAAGTAATATTTGTTGACAAATTCTGACGTTAAAAGTCCGTGTTAAAGGAAAATTCCACTCTTAAATATATGTTTATTTTAAGAGTTTTCCGATGTGCTAATTTGTTGGCTGGTGCTTTATTTTTTAATTAGTTTGAGACAGCATTTAATAGAGAAAATATGATCTCAGACACACTGGACAATGTCAGCAATTTCTCACTCACCCACCAGTTCACTGCTATATTAATGAGACGTCTCATGTAGAATCAGTGGCGACAGCAAATGTTAGACTTGAAACGTTGGACTGTTGGAGTGACGGACAGACTAAAGCAGTAAAGTGCCACCGCATCGCTCTGTTCTGTCAGCAATTCATTAGCTATATTAAAAATTATACCCAAAAAAACTCATATAATCAATGATAATTTTTAGAACAGCTGAAGATCATATGTTGTGTATTAATATCAATCTATGAGCCATTCAGGGTCTTTTTTTTTTCTTTAATTAATAGAAGAAGAAAATTCAGAAGTATACAAATACACTTATGTATCAAAAGTTGATGCTACAAAACAAACAGCCGTAACTAATCAATTGCAATGGGTTTACATTTTGACTTCTAGCTACTAGACACCAGTCTACAATTCATCCTAACCCAGCAATTTCCGTTGAAGCCTCTTAAATCGATTCATTGCGTTAATATACATTCAGTTGTCAGTTTGTGTATTATAGCCAGTTTGATCTACATTCATCAGGTACAGCTACCATATAGGTGAACAATTCCTCTCTATAGCCCAACTGATGATATGAATAATTTCCATCCCCTCTTCTGTATCCATCAGCGATTTTATATCTATAAAGCGCACCAGTATGACAGCTGTACCTAATAAACCGTCCATTTAGCAGATCTAGCACAACATAAGTCTTTGATATTACAACATAATAGCCAGTAGGCTGTTGACTATACGAAAAGCTGTTCCTTTTACTTTATTAAAAGTAATAAAATTGACCTAATGCTACATTCGTTTTATTTTTTTATCATGTTGACAAGAGCAAAAAAATAAACGAGTGACAGTAATTCTGTCTATAAGCGGATGATGTAATTAAGATGCAGAAAGAAATGTGTGTAAAAATTGGGGGAGGGTAGATGAGTGTATGATCGACGGACTGTAAAGAAAGAAAGAAAGAAAGAAAGAAAGAAAGAAAGAAAGAACAGTCTCATCTAAAACCTGCATGGGAAGAAGTCTGCTTCGATTCAATAGTTTGGAAGAAGTCTGGAAGATAAACGAAGTCTACACCCAGAGAAGAAGAATGAAAGAAAAGTTGAACAAAAAGTGATGAATAAAAGAAGCACCATTTTCTGAGAAACTTCGTTTACTCAGTGGTCCCCAATCTTATCAGCAAAGCGCCAGTCCTGTTCCAGATAAATTACAAACTGATTTATGAAACTCACTGCTTGTGCTTGTCTAAGAAAATCAAAAGGTGATATAGAGCGACCATATAGGGCCTCTCTGAAAAGACCAATGATGGACAATGACCACAGGATGAATGATGATTCAGCACCAAGAGCACATTTACAGATCTTTCCCCAGTCTCTCAATCTCATCCAGGAAGAAGTCCAAGTCGCTTTTCTTCAGCTGAGGAGAAAGGATGATCATGCGGAAAAAATTGACTCGACCATCCAAAGGCTGATAACCGACCATCATAGAGCCACATTTCACCATGCGTTCCTTAATAAGCGGCGCCACCTGGTGGAAAAAATCAGACATTACATTATATTTGATATCTTTCAATAAAAAAGCGATAACGTTATCTGGTATTCTCCATAGACTAACCTTTGCTAATTTATCCTTATAATCTGTGTCATTTTCCTTCCCTCTCAGGCTGGGAGGCACGAACCAGAAGCACACGTTCACAAACTGTGGCTGTGGAGAAACGTGAAGGAAATAACGTTTAAAATGTTGTTGAAGGTTGACCTGCTTCTAAATATGCTTCTAAATATGCATGTGGTAGCCTAGTGGTTAAGGTGTTGGGCTACCGATCGGAAGGTTGTGAGTTTGATCCCAGGTCCACCAAGCTGCCACTGCAGGGCCCCTGAGCAAGGCCCTTAACCCTCAATTGCTCAGTTGTATAAAAATGAGATAATGTAAGTTGCGTCTGCCAAATGCTGTAAATGTTAACAATTTATGAGGCTGTATAAAAGGGTTGGGGGCGTGTGATTGACAAGAGGCCAATCCGAAGATGAACAAGCATTATTAAAGACCCAAATTTTTCCATATATGTAATACACTTATCCTTAGACACTGGCTTTAATGATGATTATTATTACTATTTATTCAATTATTTATTTTTTGAGTTGTAACACGATGTCCAAGTTCGCTTAATAGTAATGTTATGACAGTCCTTGGTAGTGGGAACCACTGTAAATCTGGGGGCGGAGCTTTGTGTGTATGGGTGGAACTAGTGGAGGAAGTAAAAAAAAATATATATATATATATATATATATATATATATATATATATATATATATATATATATATATATATAAAATCATTCCTGGTGTTATTCAACTCCATCTAGAGTTTAGATAGGTTAGAGACTTATTTTACAGAAATGCATTAGATTTGAACAAAACATTGTTACCTCAGAGACCAGCTGAAATCCTGCTCTTTTCTTCATCTCCTCAACAAGATACCTAAATCAATGAGAAAGGTAGTGAACCATCACCACACCGATTCCCATGTTAGAATATATTAAATGTATATGAATCATTTTCTGTTTCCCTTTTTTGTTTCTTGTTTACCTTCGATGAGAGAAAGCCTTTTCGACGCGGTCAGCGAGGCCCTGTGAGCCTACTGCCTTCCACATGAGCCACAGTTTCAGACAGTCCACTTTGCGTCCACACTGGACAGACTTATCCCCGGTGTCTAGGCGCGTGTCGTAGAACTTGTCTTGTTGAAACAAGTAGGTGGCGTTGGCGCAGTGGCAACGCATCAGCAGGTTCTGGGAAGAAAAATGTCATCTTGTGGTTGAGATCCATGCAAACGTCATTTTCAGCACTATATAGTATATGTAGTAGCACATGTCAAAATTTTAGCATGTTTTTTCCACGCTGTCACACAATTTTCAGTGGTTGCTTACTTATTTTTCTTCGCTCTATGATCTCATACTAAACTTTAATTTAGGATCAAAACCCACAGGATCGTACCGTTGTGTCTCTCAGCAGAATAACGGAGCACTGAAGGCCGGTCATCAGCATTTTATGTGGATTCCAGGTTAGAGAGTTTGCCCTGAATACAAAGAGAAAAAAAAAAACAGGTAAAAGTTACAAATAATGTTACTAGAGATTTAATGTTTCATAAAATGATGTTCTAGCACAAACTGCATCCAATGTACTCTGCAACCCATCAAAAAATATTATTTTTCCTCCATGTTCCTCACATGTTCCTTGCAGGTCTTCCAGAGTATATTTTGAACAGCTCTTGCTTTCTGCAGCAGTTTTATTTAGAAGCTTTTGGAGAAGTCAAACCCACCTGGTGCATGACAACTTTTATTTTCCCAAATCGCATACTTATGCACTATTCTACGACCCCAGTGTAGACTAAATCGTGCGAGTCATGTTTTCACGTTGAAAATTCCAACAAGAAATATAAATGCACTCGGATGATGCACTTATTCATGCGAAGTGTGGAATTTGGGACTTTTTTATAATTTTGGTAGCTTTGCTTACGTAGATAAAGAGGGGCGGGGCTACCAGGTGCTGACACGTTCTAGCCGAGAAAAATCTTTCAAGATGGCCGACGACACTTTGGTGTACAAGACGGCTTACGAATGTCTTTTAAATCAGCCCATGTTGTGTGATTTATTTTTCAATGATTTAAAATTTCATTATATTCTGTTCAAGCTGCTGAAGCGATGTATATTGTTTAATATGGCCCGGGGAAACGGCCTATACTTCTGGTTAGTGTTGCATTTGAAATGAGTAAATAGTGCAAAATGTAAGCACACAGTGTACACTACGTCATTTGGGAAGGAGGTTAAGTGTAGTGTTTCAAAATGTTCCAGTAGTTTTCCACTTTTTCTAGCTTTCTGTTTGTCCCTGTTTAATAATTTTGGTATCCTGGAATAAATTGAAAGTGACAGTGAAAGTGACGTGACACGGCTAAGTATGGTGACCCATAATCAGAATTTGTTCTCTGCATTTAACCCACCCAAACTGCACACACACAGCAGTGAACACACACACACCGTGTGTTGGGGGGGTTAGGTGCCTTGCTAAAGGGCACCTCAGTTGTGGCCGGCCCGAGACTCGAACTCACAACCTTAGGACCTTAGGGTTAGGAGTCAGACTCTCTAACCATTAGGCCATGACTGTGGAAGAATTGATAAGCGATAATCATATGTGTTTATACCTTTCAAGTCCCGCGAGTAGATGTTTGAACTTTTTGGAAAACAGCACACTTCCTCCCCAAGCGGCCTGTGGAACAGATAAAGGAAAAGAACATCTATCAAAACAAGGCAGCTTATCTGTACTTTCAGACGACTTTCTGTTCCTCATCCAGTTCACATATTAGCAGCTAACCTACTGTTCTCAGAGCTAATGGAGTAACATTGTGAGCTTGCACAATAAGCCAAAGGTGCTGCAGATTCAGGGGAATTACTTTACACTAGTGTCCCATATGTAACACGACTGCTGATAAAGAGAACGTGGCTTACGTCAACGTGCATCCACATTCCGTTTCTCTCGCTGATGTCAGCAATGCGCTCCAGGGGGTCAAAGGCTCCTTGTACTGTGGAGCCGGCTGTAGCGTTGACAAAGAAGGGGTAAGCACCCTGTCGTAAGGAGAACACGAGAATCAAATACTAAACACAACATCTTTATTGGATCGAACTATAAAAATGTGGCACATTAAAACCACATCCAAATGCTTAGGTTGCTACTTGTACTTTCTTTGTTTCAAGATTTGCATTTAACTTTTATGCAAAAAAATAATACAATATGATCAGATGAAAAGTCAGTTGGAAGGATAATGCATATACTTGTGACTTGGCATGAACAATTTTAGCTTCGAGATCTTCTGGGATCATTCTGCCACTGTGGGTACAGAGAGTTTAAAGAAGGATGAAGTGGACTCCAGGCGACGTGGCGTACCGTATGCAGACAAATACAACCGAAAGACCCATATAAAAGAAATTTACCTGTCGTCCACTTTCACGTGGTAAACGTTCTCCGTCCCGATGCCGAGGAAGGCGGCCGACTTTTTCATCGAGTAGTGGCTCTGTAAGGAACGAGGATGGAATTTACTATATTTCACTCACACATTCTGATCTTCAAAGTACAACCTCAAATGGCATGACATTGTTTTTTTTAATTAGTATTTTTATTGGTGGCTCAATTGTTAAAGCTCTTGGTTACTGATCAGAAGGTCAAAGGTTCAAGCCCCAGCACTGACAATTTGCCCCTGAGCACAGCTCTTATCCCTCTCCTGTCTCACCCTACACACTGACCCCAGTATCCTAAGCTAGGATACGCCACAGAATGAATTTCACTATTCTGTAATGTATATGTGACTAATAAAGACTTCTTCCAGCAGTTTCCCATTCATTTCATATAGAAAGTGAAATATCTGCTTTTTAAGTTCACCATCAAATCTAAATAAGTATGTTAACTTTGGTAAATTATCTGGTAGCGTTTTCAATTTAGCTAGGTAAGCTAGTTAAGTTTTATGCTAACCAGCTTGTTGAATTAGCTAGCTAGTTAAGTTTGGTTTTCATCACTGATATTCTCAACCTTAAAATTTAATCCAAAAGTGAAAAGAAGCTGATCAGAGCGTGTACTTTACTCGATGTATGTCTGAGTTAGCAGAACAATTTTATAACAGCTGCTTGTTAGCAATCTAGCTAGACATGCAGGTCTGGATGTGATTAATTTTAGATTGGTCAGATTTCCTCATCAGCTAAAAGATATTTATTTTTACTTTGTTTTTTTATTTTATATCTTTTTCCTCCATACTTTTTCCCTGTACTTAATCGATTGCTTATCGATTTTAACGATATCAGGTGAAAGACACAAAGCAAACAGTTATGATGATTGTGATGATGTTTATTTACCCGGAACCCTGTTATTTTTATCTTTACCTCCTGTGACGTAAACACAGCGAGACGTGGGACAGACCACAGGCCTTTCGTCTTCACCTGAGGAAAGGCCCAGTATCGAGCCACGTTCATGGCATACATGTTAGAAATCGAACCTCCTGGGCAGAATATGCCATCCCCCTCTGCCCAGCCCACCAGGGAGCGCAGACTACGGAGAACCACTTCCTCCATTAGAACAAAGACCGGGGCCACCTCGTAGGTGTACCTGATAGAGACACCGTTTTGTCAGATCTGACAAATCACAATGGAGCATTAATTTATTAACGATCATTTTATTCACAGCAAAATGACTCGGTGGTATGATGTCGATGAAAACTCATCTTGGGCTGCAGGGTTATGAAGTAAACCCTTATAGGATTATGATGGAATGAAACTTCCATAGATTCTATTTCTTGAATGTTTGTTCATGTATTCTTATATAAACAGTTATAAGAGACGTTTATGTTAAGGACTCTTAAACGTCAGTATTTTGTATTAGTATGTTTGCAACCATTGACTCTCTTGATGAGTAAAAGAGAAAGAAAAGAGAAGCTGGTGAAAAGAGAAGAATGACTGAAGAATGACTGTTTTTAACTCTTTTAAATGGAAATTCCTCCTGTTTGCTTGTGTCCATGTTCAGTGTTGAATGGCTTTGTCATGTCTCACTCCACAGCGGTGGTAAATATGAAGCTCGTTTGAAAATAGACACTCAGCGTTTTAAGAATTTGTAGTTTTCTGTTTTTCCCTAGCCTACTAGGAATGATATATTTTTTTTTTAAAAAACAAGGTCATTTCTGCTCTCTGATATGCTTTAACTGCTTATTCATAACCATCTAAAACGTGAAGCCGTTATCTTCAAACACTAAAAATCTGGTCTAATAAATAATTCATTTGTCTAAACTGTCCCATATCCATTCCTTTGGCAAATGGAACTCTGGTGTACTGGTTAAAAGGGTTAAATGATCACAGGAACTAAACTGTTAATGTTGACCTTCCACTTCACATCACACAAACCAATCATGCATTATTTTCCTATAACCGGATGCCCCATGTGTTTAATTCTTTACATAATGCCATAAACATGCTTGGTTATCTCTTTTTGACTCACACGCACACACGGATGAAGAGGTTTGCTCTGATAAACTACTAAATCTTGGACTGGATGCCAGTGACCATTGGACCCTTTCTGCATGCAAAGAAATATTAAAATGTATCATGGATATTATCTTAGATATTTTTTTTCCAACACTCATCCACTCTGATGATGCAAACGATTCAGGGACTGAAGACGATGCTGGACACTGATCTGATTGCCTAAATGAATCACAGTATTGAAATATATAAAGTGGTTCTTTACACTGACCTTTGTGCTTCATTTTTCTGAGCAATTATAGCACTTGGCTGTTTATTGTGTCTATAACATGAAGGTTACTGAGGTTATTTAGCTGATGTATCATCTAGTAGCGACAGTAGTAATGCTCTTATCTGTTGTCCAAGGGCGCACATTAGTGCCAACTAGGCCACACTTACTGACTGGTGTTGAGTGTCTCTGTAAGGAGTCGTCCGGTCAGGGCATGATAGTCCACTCCAGCAAACAGCTGATTGAAGAAACGAGGGTGATCTGGAAAGAACGAACGCACTGCTGCAGATTTCTTCTCGGCCTCAGATCATTTAGAATGAACAGATATAATGTAGGTGACTTACTGGTTTTCACGCTGTATTTGGTGACATCGTGTACTCTCTGCAGCAGCTGTTCATGAGATTCCCCATGATCTCTCAGCTCCAAGTCCAAAAGAGCCCTCAACTGCTCAGGATCCTTCCACTCACACACCTGTAAATGTATGCATATACACATGTTTTGTAAGATACACACTCTTGTATATTTTACTATGTTGTGCTTAGAATCATTGATTTGCTTATCAGACCTTTTCCTTCACATCTGTAGCCTTGTGAACCGCTTCCTCCAGGATCACTTTAAAAGCCTCGGAGAGGAACTGCTCACCTGCTGAAGGCTCCAGTTCAACTTCATCCGCATGATGGTGTCCGTTTGTGACTTTGCTCATAGTGCACTCTAAAGGATTAAACATAATTACACGTAGAATGAAATTACATTAAAAAAAGAAAAAATATGACAATTTTTTTTGTTAACAGCTAATCTATTGAAAACAATTAACACTAAATGAGAGAGGAGTGAATCTTGTTCATGGAAAAAATGATTCAGTGACTTAATCGCTGATTCTCTAAATGAGAGAGAAGTTCATCTCGTTCATGACCTAAATGATTCACTGACCAAACATTGTGAATATTGGTCATAATATGTGCATAATATATCCAAACGTACAGTATTCACTGCTCCACTAAAACAAAAAAGTGACTCAAATACTGATCTGCTTAATGAGAAAGGAGTAAATCTTTTTCAAAATCCGACTCAAACACTGGGCCTCTAAAAAAATCTGTTATAGCCAAAATGATTCAAACAATTAATTCACTGATTCAGAGTTTCATTTAATGAATCATTTATGACTTTGATCTTTGTGAAATAATTTTTTGACTCAAACACTGTAAAATGGAGAGAAGTGAATTATAGACCTTAATTCACTGCTGTCTTATTTAGCAATTCAGTGTTTGTGCCCGTGATTCATTTCACAGTGATCTTGGTCATAATCATGATCAGAATCAGGTTTATTGGCCAATTGTGTTGACACACACAAGGAATTTGGTTCCAGCTGATTGTGATTCTCAAAATTACAGATATAAATAACACTATACTATACATTTAGCTTGGACTAGACAAGACAATACAGACGATATGAGACAATACAGTATATGAGTTTTAAATAGGAATACAGAATATATAACAGATCAGTTATGTATGCAACTATATATATAAAATGAGAAATGTAAATCATGGTCATGAAATAATACTCAAACATTGATCCTGTGACAGGAAGAGGAGTGAATGAATCAATTCATGAGAAATGATTCACTGAATCAAACGCAGCTTCACCGATCGAGAGTAGAGTCATTTCACATTTTGATATGATTCACTGACTCAGACACTGTTCCGTTAATAGAGAAGGGAGTGAATCACTTCATGTTAGGGAGTGATAGGGAAAAGGATACCGATTTATTCAATGATCTTGTGATGTACCGAATCTTTCTTAGACCAAACATTTAGATAATAATATAATTCCAGTTTGAACTTTAGATATGGATTTATAAATAATGCAAATTTATGGATTATCCTGGAACATTTTTGAAAAAATAAACAAAACAAAAACAACAACAACAACAAAAAAAAACCACAAACATTGTTTTGCCTGCTAAATGTATTGGAGGAAATTGAAAAATTGTTTGTGCCCTGGCATCATACAAACTGCATTGTTTTTATATTAGATATTGATATCAAAATACATGCAATATTGTTTAATCCTAAAAATATTCAATAGATTATCATTTTGTCCTTGAGTTTAAAATGTCAGTGTCAATGTGTCTGCACAGGACACAGATTTCAGTAGAAATGAAGATTTTTCTCACCAATAGTAAGGGTTGAACTCATGTCTGTAGTCGTCAGTGTGGTCTGAAGTCGCACTTAAACCTATCCGTAATCCGATATAAAGTCTAATTTAAGCAGAACGGCTGACCAATCAGAAGCCAGCATTGAGGACGCATCGTCACGCCATTGGACCAGACAGGGCGGATTTCTTCTGGCTGCAAACCTCCGTGAAGCAACAACTCAGAAAGGCAGTGAACCAAAAATAGTACAGAATTAACATTCAAGCCATTTTTAACCTCGACTCTTTTCCTATTTATAACCAATAGGAAAAAAGCATGTCTTTATGCTTATAACATGCTCTAGCCTAGTTATGAATAAGATGGATATCATTTCTAACGTTCCTGTTTATCCATACGCTTGAATTTCTAGAGTCCATAAATTTGTCATAAATTTTTAACGACATAACGATACAACCAATCAGCATGATAACCAGTATCAATAAGATTATAGATTATATCCTATAATACACTGGGCTCATTTAAATCAGTATGCCATTAAACTGAGAAAAAATATCTACAGCCAATATAGCATTCATTTATTTACACACACACACACACACACACACACACACACACACACACACACACACACACAAACACACACACTTATTTTATAAAGCAAATGCTGTCTGTGTCAGATTACACTAGTCTGTTGTTGTTGTTGTTGTTGTTGTTGTTGTTCTTCACGCACCACCAACCATCGATCGCCTCATTTACATACAATTCCAGATTCACCAATCAGCGACCTGTTGGTGGTGTGACCTGAAGTAAACACATGTTATGGCACGTGAGTAACGTGAACACGTGTGAAAAAAAAATGTATTTATTTATGCAAATAATAAACCCTTACGTCATAAACGTGCAAAGTAGAAGTGTTTAAATATAAATGAATAAATACACTACATGTGGAACATATGTGTAGGGTCCAAGTGTCTTCATGAAAGAAAAAGAGGAAGATCAGAAAATCATAACATGCAACTTTCATGGAGGAAAATGATAAAGTTCAACCTTTTTTACACGAAACAACTTAGCACGAGGAAACAGGTTTCTACCAAACACAGCCAATTCAATATTTATCACATAAATTCTGCATTTTAAGAAAAAAATGTGCTTGGATCATCCTAGAAGAAAGTCTACAATCAATACAATCTTATAATAAATCAGTAAAAAGAATCTAAATTGCATTATAATCCTTGATAAAAATCGTTACTCATTAACTTCCAGTACTTTTCACCACTAAGTTAATAATTAACTGCAGCATTTTCAGCTATTTACCTAAAATGGACTCAAGGACACACACACACAAAAAGATTCAAATAAATAAATAAATGAATACAATTCAATTAAAAAACTATCAAGTGAATAAACATGAATAGGGAGGAATAAGAATCATTAAAACTGCACCAAAGCTGCATTAATGTTAAAGTACTTTACATCATTTTTAACTGACATGAAGGTGGAAAGTCACTTTAATTGCTTTGGGATAAATATATGCCATGCACTCTGGCTGTTGATGCAATGGATTTGTTTTAAAAAAAAAAAAAAAGAAAAAAAAAAGCTCCTCCTCCTATCTGATTACTTGGCACACAGTACAAGGGTGAACAAGGGTGAAAAACCCGGGTGAAAACCCATCAGGGTGAAACAACGTGATACTTGCCGAGAGAACAAAGTTCACCATGGAAGCAGCAGATAAATTGTTTAAGTTGGAACAAAAAAAGCTTCCTTTGGACACTCCATGTCTGCTTGATGCAGACTACAAAATGTGTTTAAAGAGAGAAATATATATATATATATATGTGTGTGTGTATATACATATATTTATTTTAAATATATATATTTATATATATAAATGCATGTACGGAAACCAGTCTGGTCATTTTAAAACTTTCATTCAATTTAAAACATAAAACAAAATTATACAAATAAAAAAAAAAAAAAAAAAAAAAGTTATTGAGAAATACTTTGTACTGTCATCGTCTAGATGTTTTCAAAGTATGTATAAAGCTTAAACATATTTTTGGTGAATGTATTTTTAATTTGACATTTAAATAAAAGTATTTCCTCTGTTTCAGTACTTAGTATTTGTGCATTTTGTTAATGTAAATATTTTAAAATAAAATATTTTGCTGAACTGTTTTAACTTTACATATTATTTTCCCTCTTTTCTTTTTAGCTTTAATTGTACAGGTAAGAATAATTATTAGACACGACTATATGTCTCTTAATTACTCATATATTTATGGATTTATTTCAGCGTTCTTCGTTTCAAGGCTTCGTTAGTTTGGTATAATAAGCAGTTTCTATTTTTCCGGTCTGAACTGTACAAACTAATGCTAGATGCTCAGTAAGCAGTTCAAGTAAGGACACAATTTTTGTTCTCTGTTTATTCTGGGTCTGAAATTCTGCATATAATCCTGTGGAATTTCTTTCTTTCTTGTAAAAGAAGAATGAACTCTGTAGAACGCGATGAGAGAAAGATTTTCTTTATATTTTTTCTGCAATCAGTACAAAACTACAAATGTATGTATATAAACATTCAAAAACACATAATTTTATACTTTTTTTTTGCACATATGGAAACTTCTCAGAAGGTCAGAAACATCATGTGGACCGACGAACAGCAAATAAAATAAAAATATAATAAAACTCAAGCATGGAAATGTTTCAGTCTAGCTATTCTGAGACCCCATGATATATTTACAGGGGCTTAAAATCATCACAAATCTACATTACTAATGCATATGAGATAAGAACAGAAAGCAGTAATGCTAGTTCTAGCTGTCCTCCAGCAGGAAGTCAATGCTCCCGATTTCCTCCTGTCTGAGGAGCTCATGCAAACGAGTGGCCGATGCGTTATGCCTCTCTCTCATGCTCCAGAGACGCAGCATGCAGAAGACTTGCTCTTTGAGGTTGTGTGGGTTCTCCTCTACGATCTGCTCCAGCCTGATGCTGGGGATCTCCAGCGCCACCCTGCCCACCTCCTTCCAGTTAGCACCGATGTAGCGAGCAACCTTCATGAGCTGCTTCTCCGTCACCGTCCTGTCTCCTGGTGGGAAAGAGAACCATCTCAGTGAGATCACATCTAAAAGAAAATCTAAAACGTGGTAGAAGGAAAGACTGGGGAGAAACAATTTAAGTCTGGAAATCTTACTTTTTTTAACTTTGCATGTGTGATTTCTGGGAACATCTTCTTCTGGTTCCTTTTCTTTGCTTTTTTTCCTCTTCCTCCCTACAAGGTGAGAATTATTTAACAATAAACTATTCTTCTTCCAATTTAAATTGCCTGTTGTTATTTATCTTTCATGGTTGGTACGATACCTGTAGTGATCGATTTTCTTAGAGGAACCTTGCGGAGAAATTCCAGTTTAGGAAATGCCTCCTGTATCTCTTTGTCCTTTAAAATACTCAGGAATTTCTCTACCCTTTTCCGATCTTTTTTCATCATGCAGTCCAGAATGTCCCGAGCTTTATCCCACGGCATCGCAGTGTTTTTGAGGTTGTCATATTGCATCTGGGTCAGTAAGCGGGATGAATGGCAGTGCTGGAGCAGAAAGTCAGGATCTCCACACAGAGCATCTATCAGCTGTAGTTTAAACTTCTGTAGGAGTCTAGCGCCATCTGCTGGCTCTCCATCCATCCTGTCCTAAACAATTCTAGTAAAAAAAAAAACAGAGGAGATATATAATTTATAGTGCTTTGACTTTTCAGAGAATTAAATAGGTTTTTTTTTTAAAGGATTCGTGTATTATTAACCCCATGAACACTGAGTAATATACTGGAAAAACATTTTTGTGAAGAAAACTAAAACATCCTGCTGCAGGATGGTTTCCTTTACAGACAACAGAGAGCACCGTTTCATTTATTCCTGAATGATCCTGTCTCACTCACTCGTTTTCTACCGCTTATCCGAACTATCTCGGGTCACGGGGAGCCTGTGCCTATCTCAGGCGTCATCGGGCATCAAGGCAGGATACACCCTGGACGAAGTGCCAACCCATCGCAGGGCACACACACACACTCTCATTCACTCACACAATCACACACTACGGACAATTTTCCAGAGATGCCAATCAACCTACCATGCATGTCTTTGGACCGGGGGAGGAAACCGGAGTACCCGGAGGAAACCCCCGAGGCACGGGGAGAACATGCAAACTCCACAAACACAAGGTGGAGGCGGGAATCGAACCCCCAACCCTGGAGGTGTGAGGCGAACGTGCTAACCACTAAGCCACCGTGCCCCCTCTAATAATAATAATAATAATAATAACAATAATAATAATAATAATTATTATTATTATTTTAGATTTATATTATACTGAGGCTTTACAATACAAGTCCTCGGTTA
Source organism: Tachysurus vachellii (assembly GCF_030014155.1). Lineage (NCBI taxonomy): Eukaryota > Metazoa > Chordata > Actinopteri > Siluriformes > Bagridae > Tachysurus > Tachysurus vachellii. The sequence continues at coordinate 18,439,726 of NC_083478.1, forward strand.
AGGTGTTACTATACAAACCTAGCCATTGCTAGAACGACTAGCTAGCTGGAGTTATAGAAAATTAGTCAACACTTTCTGACCAATCAGATTCGAGACTACAACAGCAAAAGATTTTAACAAAAACAAAAAAACAAGGTTCTCTGCACAAGAGATAAACATGTTTAGGTATGGCATTATCATCAAGCATTAAAAATAAACGGACATACACAAAATCACACACCCCCATAAATAATGAATAATAAATATGTGTTTACTTTAAACATGTTTTCATCACAGCACTTAGCTATAAGCTGTCCTTAAAATACTCAAACAAACCTGTTTTTGTTAAATTGATCAATTTTTAACCAGCTGTTAAAGGACGACTTGGTTGTTGTTCATTAACTTAAACATGCTACAGACAACGTCTTAACAGTTCAACATGTCTGGTTTGAATTTTTCTTTGGCTAATTAACAGCCTCGTTTGTCCTTGTTGACTTTATAATGGATGACTTGTATAATGTCTCGTACACATGATGTTAAACAGTGCATCAAGCACAGACATGGCCAAAAGGTTTGAGAATGACACAAATATTAATTTTCCACAAAGTCTGCTGCTTCAGTGTTTTTAGATTTTTTTTTTTTTTTTTTTAGAACAATGATTTCCAGCACCACCCTCCGTTTAAAGTTTCCGGTCTGTTAATCTAACTTTATCAGTACGACAGAGGGATCTCCAGCCTTGTCCTCGTCAACACTCTCACCTGGAATTAAGTTCATTTTCATTTCATTGTAATTCATCTCCTCACTCTTACATTTAGCAGACACACTTATCCAGAGTGGGGGCACGGTGGCTTAGTGGTTAGCACGTTCGCCTCACACCTCCAGGGTCGGGGTTCGATTCCCGCCTCCACCTTGTGTGTGTGGAGTTTGCATGTTCTCCCCGTGCCCTTGGGGGTTTCCTCCGGGTACTCCGGTTTCCTCCCCTGGTCCAAAGACATGCATGGTAGGTTGATTGGCATCTCTGGAAAATTGTCCCTAGTGTGTGATTGCGTGAGTGAATGAGTGTGTGCGTGTGTGCCCTGCGATGGGAGATTCATGGGAGATTCCCTGAGATTCACCCTGGCACTCCGTCCAGGGTGAATCCTGCCTTGATGCCCAATGGCGCCTGAGATAGGCACAGGCTCCCCGTGACCCGAGGTAGTTCGGATAAGCGGTAGAAGATGAATGAATGAATGAATGAATGAATGACTTATCCAGAGTGACTTACAATTTATTTCAATTTATACAACCGAGCAATTGAGGGTTAAGGGCCTTGCTCAAGGGGTCCAGCAATGGCAGCTTGGTGGACCTGGGATTCAAACCCATGACCTTCTGGTCAGTAGTCCAACACCTTAAACACTAGGTGTTTTATTATTCATAAACATCCCTCTTCATAACATTCTGCAAAATATACAAATTGCTTTTTGTGTCATTCTCAAAACCTTTTTTGTCCACAGCTGGAGGTAGTGAACTGAGACTGAACTCTAATGCAGTTCAACACTGTTCATGCAGTTTGGAGGAGATTTCGCTACAGCCTGATTAGTTTAAACAGGACTCTGAGCAAGACAGATGATTAATTCTATAATATTAATTATACTACAGTGATTATCTTCGATGTATTTTACACTGTAATAAGTATCTTGTGTCTATAAATCTCAGCATTATGTGTAAACATCGCATTTACCTGCACAAAGCTGTTGGGAGTCTTAAACTTTCAGCTCCTCTTCAATGCATTAGTTAATGTCCGTATGTCATGTTTATACACAGATGTGTTTGAGTAAAATAAAGTTTAATACAGAGCTTGAAAAGTTAAACTAAATCCCCAGGTATATTTGAGCACTTTTAATATTTGTATTGTCTTTGTGTTGTGTTTTTCCCTGTCTGTGTTTTTCCTCGTTCCTGTAGTGAGAGTGAACACTGGTGTCTCTGCTGCCATCTGAAGGTAGGAGGATTAAACTACACCCACAGGAAATATTCTTATTCTTATTAATAATAATAATAATAATAATAATAATAATAATAATAATAATAATAATAATAATAATTAAAGAAATGTTTATACATTTATCAAAACGTTTTATATTGCGAAGTAAAAGCAAAAGTAAAGAAACAAATTGCGGTCAAATTAAAACACCAAAACATAATTTATTTATTGGTTTCTTGAACAGGGAAAGTGCAAATTAATCAAACATAACTGGAACTGCACCAGAGTTGGCCAATTAGCCAATGTCTATTTTTCATCTGTTGTCTTGGACACATTGTCTTACAATAATAATAATAATAATAATAATAATAATAATAATAATAATAAGAAGAAGAAGAAGAAGAAGAAGAAGAAGAATAGGAATAATAATAACTGTAGGAAGAAAATAATAATCTGAAATATATAAATATAAAATAAAAGGAAATAATTATTATAATTTGTGAAAAGTAAACATTTATTACAATAATACCATTATAATTGTATGTACAAATGCCAGTGAAGGTTTGGAACAAATAAAAGCTTATTAAATGAAATTAGCTGTATCAAAATAAGAAAAGGTTATAAGCAACTTTTTTTTTTTTTAAACGTTCAAGATTCGAATTTGTGCATTCAAAATATAAACAATAGAAAGTTAAGGAAAGTACAAAAAGAGACGTGTGTACAGCAGATATGAAGCTAAAATGTGGTGTCTACAGAAATGTGTGTATAGTAACAACACAAAGCGTAGTCCAAAAATATGTTGTTTTTTTTTTATTTGTTTTTTAAATAATAAAGCAATAAATCTAATTGATAATGAAAGGCCATTCACGAGCCGTTAAAGACGTTGTTATATGAAAACAGGTGGTTCATGAATATGCTAATGAGCTTAACGAGCGAATCACGTCATTGGTCGAGTTTAGCGGCTGTTTGTGAGTTTGCTGTTGAGGTGTCTGGTACAAGTGGATTAGTGTGAGTGAGTGTTTTGTCTGTTATTTAAACAAACAAACAAACAAACAAACAAACAAACAAACAAACTATATAGTCACTTTCGTTTGGATGTATCTAAAGGTATCGTGAGCTCATGATAAATATTCTAATCTTGTGAAGTAACGCTCGCGCTAAAACAGAAACGCCTTGCTAGTTAATTAATGAGTCGATTAACCTTAAATTGTTTAATGGTATCTAATTTTTTTGCTGTTGTTGTCTCGTGACCATCATGATGTGAATTAATATCGAGATATTTCGACCTTACAATGTCTCGTGACTACGAGTTAGTAAATTGTGCAGCTCGAGCTCACGAATTTAGATTTTGCTAACTCATACATATTCAAAAGAACTATTCAAATGCATGCAAATGATTTATCAGCAGAGTGACGTCAGTATGTCGTTCTGCATCATTACAAACCTGAAGTGTAATGTAGTTAATCAGCACCATGTTCAGGTTCCTGTGGCTATATTACTTAAATAAATGTCTCTTTTTTTTTTTTCTCAGTCATATTAAAATTGTAGTAGATGCCATGAAATAGATGTTTGTGGTCATATTAGGCACTTTATTTATTTATTTATTTATTTATTTGTGATTTTATTAATGTTTACACTCATGTCACCTCAGAGGTTCTACCCTTTTTCAGGACAGGAGGCAAAAAATTACACGTAAATAAAGGTAAGTTCAGTAGTTTAATGACAAGTGACAATTCTTTTGTGTTACTGTTTTCTAATCGTGCTAACAAAACTTAGTCTTTTGTCAAACATCTCAGGTGATCTTGTAGATACCGTGGCACCATTTCAGCAATTTCTTTTTATGACACTAAGGAAGTTCTGTTCTCAAAAAAATCAACAAAGACATTAGTCAGAATATTCTGAAAAGGCGTCCTGGATGGATGGATGGTGTTTTCCAAGTTTCTGAGCATCAGTCATGTTATTTTAAGCAGCAGTTGCTGAGAGTCATTTCTCTGATTGTTAGACAGTTATAAATGACTCAGATAAATGTCTCGGTAAGGATTACGTTATGCCTGATGGCTAGACTTGTATGAGCTTGAAATCGTGACTGTGGTTATGAATTGAAAAATAAAGTAAACATTCAAAAAGCCTGAGAAAGGCACTTATAATCAAGAGATCTGCATCAACGTGACCAAACATCCTCTCATTTTTCACTTTTGCTTCCTTTTCCGTAGAAGAGAATACGCTTTCCTGAGCTGATTTCACAGATCGTTGATGCTTTGAATGCTTCAGCAGAGATTGTGTAGCGAGAGCGATGGGAATTCATTTTATTTTAACATCTTTGTTGGTTAAGCAAATGTAAAACAAATCCACTGTGGTACACATCGCACATGTAGGTTACGAAGTGTAAATGTTTTACAAGTAGTGCAACAAACGCAGTCCCATGTGGTTTATAGAGCTTGGGTTGTTTGGAACAAATCTCTGTGGGAAGTCTGAAGCCACGAAAAAAGCACGCTCAGCTATTTACCGTCCCGAGAGAACCATTTAAACTTACAGACCTGTAAATATTTGCCTGTTTGTATGCTGAGGTGTAACGAGAGCCTCGGGAGGTTTTGAAGAATTTTACACTCCATGCTTCGTTCCAGTGTGTTGTGGAACAATGCGAGCATGACACGGCTTCACGGGAGAACTGAAGAGATGTTGAGATGTGGCCTTTATGCTAAGTGGGCTCACTTGTCAGTGCTGGTTAACACATCTTAAAGGTGCAATACTACTTTTTTGTTTTGTTTTTTGCTCCTTCCTTGTTCAGTAGTTTGGAAAACGTACAAAATTTTTTTAGAAACCAAACGTGTTTATACAAGTCTTTGAGAGAACTTGTTTTGTAGAAAACTTCAGATCCAATTAAATGTATATTTATTTGTGTAGCGTTTTAACAACGGACCTTGTCACAAAGCAGCTCCGCAGAAATATATATATATAAAAAAGAATAAATAAATAAAATGAAATGAAAACCACCTGAGGTGATATTAAGAAAGAATATTGACTTCATGGGCACGAGTGTAATGCTTTATTTTTTATTTTATTTTTTTATAAAGCAAAAGGTGTCCCTGCTTGCAACATCTTTGAGAACACTTGCCTTAAAGACCCTGGATGTTTTTCTGTGTCGAGTGTGTTGTCTTAACACCCTGACGACTAAATCTTCTCTCACACATGCTGTTCATGTGATCAGGATTATAGTGATGAGACTTCAGTGTTCAGTTCCACCATGGAGTGGAATTCTGCTTCATTGAAAGTATTCTGCTTCAACCTCAGCTGATAACTCACAACAGATCACGTTTATTCAGTAAGAACATTGGCTTAAAACATTTTCCCAATTGGATTTGATTTTCATTGCTCAAGCCAGGAAAGCGTCTCACCTGAATTCGGATAGAAGTACAGTATTTGTCGTGTCCGCATTCACTGTGTTATACAGCACAGTATGTGAGGAATATAAGAATGTTGAGTGTTTTATCATCTCTCTTTTTTTCCTTCTGTTGAAGTTAATAAGACAAATGAAAGTTATCTTTTTATCAAGAAAGTGTGCATTCAGTATTTTTCCATAGGAAATTCCGTAGGAATTTTGTAGTCCATGTTTACGGTTCTCGATTCTGTTTTTCCAGTTCGGAATTAGAAATTCCGATTTCAGAATTCCGAGTTCCGTAAACTGTTCTGTGCTAAAGACTTTCCTGTGGAGAAAAAACCTACTGACACTGGAGGCTCCTTATATTGGATAAATAAATAAAAGTCCTTACAGAAACTGTTATCTGTTAAATAACAGTTTTAATCCTGTTATGATGTTCGGTTTAGAATCGATGCTAGTCTCGGAGGTGTTACTATAGAAACAATAGCATAGTAGACTATTAGAAGGAACGACTGCAGGATGCAAGACTACAGTAATAGAAAATTAGTCAACGCCAATCAGAATTGAGATTTCAGCAATTTCAGTTCCCAGTCAATTTCTCTAGAAGTCTGCTGTCAGATTGGGTGGAGTGGAGTGGAAGTGGGTGGAGACTTACCGGAATTGTCCGGGAATATTCCCACACTGGCTGAGTCATTGCTAGAGGGGTGATGTGTGCTCGGAGTGGCTGGGACTTACCTGCTAGGTGGGTAGTGTGCTTATTGGCTGGGAGGAGACAAAGTGCTCACCCTCCCACACACACACACACACACATAACAGAACTTAAGAGTCTGAGAGTTGAGCGAGAGCAAGCACACACACAGGAGGACAGAAACAGCTGAAACAAACCGAAAGCTGCAGACTTGACTGACTCTTGGCTTGAAGGCAAGGATTAACTCAGCACACAGTCCACATTCTCACGGTAGGTGCTGACTTTCCTTTCTTTCTTTGGAGAAAGCATTGTTTTGACAGGATACGGCACTAGAGCTGCATTTATAGAAGTTATTTCTACAAATGCCTTAAAGTTTCTGGGAGCTTTAAAAGTCACTTACCAAATTCCTAAGTTCTGAGCTTGTCTCTGCTTTTTTTGGTGAAACTCTTAGCTCTTTTTTTATATTCATGTAGATCTTCTATCTCCTGGGACCTTTTTATAGCGTTATATTCCAATCTATGATCTCATCTTTTTAAATCTTCTCCAGCTTAGCATTTTTTTTAAAAAGCAGCTGTGTATATAAACAGTGAATCAGTGAATCCACATGTTTTGGGTTTTTTTTTTTTTTCCACATTAAACGACCAGTTTTGCTCAGATGCATGTTAAAGAAATAAAAAGCAACACTAAAATGATTATAAAGGATTGCGTAGTAATAACAATTACAATACAGCAGCAAAAAAAAACAACAAAAAAAACAGACGTCTTTGCTGTAAGGGTTTGTCGTGTTGAACACGTCCACTGCAGCTGTCTGGCTTTAGAAGTCGGAACAGACGTCCTAAGGGAGCTCAGGAGTGGCCTGTCTTAGCATGCTAGAGCGCTGAGGTAAGGCTGAGGTCAACCACACTAAACTTCTTAGATATCTCTGGGAAACTTTTTTCCAGTGAAAGTTCAGCTCTCAAGCCACATCGTGTTTCATTTCCTCCTTGCTTCCTCAAGCCGGGAAAGATGTAGAAAGATCATCAGGGTCGATGACACCCCCACCCACCCACCCACTCACACACACACACACACACACACACACACCCACACCCACACACATCCCCTGGGTTTCATCAGATGTTTTAAGACACTGACCTCTGACCTGCCAGGGGTTTGTGTGGAAGGTTCTGGAATGGTGATTCATTCCGTGAGCCGTGTTCTGCACAGATTAACCTTTTTCTTAAAAATAAATAAATAAGTAAAATACAAAAAAAAAAAAAAAAATCCAGGCAGTTATGAATAAAACATCTTAAACATGGTGTTTTAGAAATATCAGAAATCTTGTCATCCACTGCTACAGGCATTACTGTTTGTCACCAAAACCAAAAATATCGTAGGTGATCATCAACTGTTTTTTTTTTGTTTTTTTTTTTTTACTTTCCACATGACAGGGTTTAAATTTCAAGCTGCTCTGGCCGACTTCTGCCGTCTTCTCTGATATTTATTTAACCCAATCTCAGATAGTCACTTCAACATTAACAGCTGTAATTATCCTTACAGTTCCATCTATAATCACACCGTTACCTTCACTTGGTTTGGACTAACTTTAAAGCCTTAGCAACTCAGATGGAATTTAGTCTCTTTAACTCTGTTTCTTAAAGTGCTTACGGCAAAATCAGGGAGAAAGAGCTTACAAAAACATTGCTGGCCTTTGACTCAGCGTGACAGATGTGGGGATGAGTTCAGAGTGAGTCAGATGTCGTGTCAGGGCTTGTAGAGTTCTGTCAGTGACACACGGTCGCTTTACTTGCATCATTACGATGTTTGGGCCTTCAGGCTGGGCCAAGATCTTGTTTGAACAATGGAATTAAAAAAATGGAGACGTGGTAGCTTGGTGGCTAAGGCATTGGACTACTGATCGATTGTGAGTTTGAATCTCAGATCCAACAATCGTCCACCACTGGGTCCCTGAGCAAGACCCTTAACCCTTTAAAGCCGTACAAAATGAGATCGAATATCAGTGATTCTAGATAAGGGCTAAATGAATACCATTTAAACATAAACAGATGAAATGTCACTAAATCTAAAATCTAGTAAACATTTCAACGCAGTTCTTGTGATGCAAGATCATTGACGCACTTTTTTTTTTTTCCCCTCCTATTAAGGATACAAACTAGGATCGTTGCCTACAAACAGCAGAATGAAAGTTCAATTATATTTTATTGCATTATATTTTATCGCTTTATTCTTCTAAAACATTTCTTTTTATAAACCGTACAATAAAATGTCCTCATTATGTGGCGGTAGTATTGTTGAAAGAACTGCGTGGTGTCCCAGGAAAACCTTTCGCATGCTGGGATTTCTTTCTTTTTCTTCTCTTGATGATCCCCTAATTTTTGGTGGATGACATGCATCGACTTTCTTTCTTATTTTGTAAAGACATGTGGCTGTTCAGTATCCTGATCAAAGTGCACCTTTTGCTGTGTGATGAGGAGGAAAAAGTTTTATGTTCTTATATTAGTTCTTATGTTCTTATCTTTAAACAAAATTCTGTTTATGGCACATTTGCTTAGGAGAAATAGAAAGGCGAAACACTTTCGCACAGTGCAGGTTAAATTTTATTTTTAGTATCAGATTCAGACCCAAATCTGATTTCTGCATTCACACACCGCCACATAATAAAATCTTTCACACATGGCTGATTTTATAAAAATCTCAGCTGCGAGTGTGTGACATGTTTGTGCAGGTTTACTGCTGACTGCAGTCACTCTGTTGTAGTGCATTGTGGAGGTGTGTGACAGTCCTGATTTCATCTGTGTCTTAATGGTAGCTCGGTGTGTGTGTGTGTGTGTGTGTGTGTGTGTCAGTGTACTGAAAGTTCATAGCAGCAGGTGGATGTGATACGAGTCATTGATGGCTCACTTCCTGTCTGAGAGAGCAGGACAGGTTCCTGTGTGTCTTTATCCAGACATGACCTCAAATCGCTTATGATCACACACCACACCTGGATAAAGTTCTTTCTCAATTCTAACCATCTGGATGTTTTGTTTTTCAGTCCGGTCTGAGGAGCAGAGATGGCAGTCAGCTCGTTCAACAGAAGGCAGTGGGCCTCCCAGTCCCTACGCGTCACAGCTAAAGAGCTCTCCATAGTCGGACCGCAGGGGAAAAACAGCGCCATAGCGGAACGGTTCTCAAAGTACGTACTTGACCGCGTATCCGATCCTGTGTGATGACGCCTGCACTTGTTCAAGCTTTCTCTGTCTTCTGAGCAAACATGCTTAATTTTGCTCTTTCACTTCCATCACTGCTCTTTTGTTCTCATTTTCATCCAGCCGTAACTTGCAGCTCTGTTCCGAGAATCTTCTCTCTGCAACTATGACGTAACATGCGCCGTTTGCTAACAAATACAAAATTGGATTTGTTAACGAAGTGCTGTGGAATAACAGACTTCGGGACAAGGGTCATTCTTTAACGATTCGTCCCCCAAGTGTCTTGTGCACTGATATAGGATCAGCTCTCCATGTCCACATCCTGTCACAGTGACAGGTTTAGGTCTCAGTTCCAGGATTAAAGCATCAGTTAAGAAGGTGCTTCCTGCTCCATCTGTCTTCCTCTTCCTGCTTCCTTTTCTGATTCTTCTTGTCCGCATCCCATCTTTCACCACCTGAAGTCATTGTTGTTTTATGCTTTAAATGATCAGGTGTGTATAAATCTGATCACCTCTGTGCAGGTACCAGAAAGCAGCAGAGGAGATCAGCACAGACAAGAAAAAGGTGAGCAACTATTTCATATTTTTATTTATTTATTTTGAAATAATTTGGACAGGTTTCCTTTGTTTCAATGTCTCAGTGAATTCATACAGACAGAGACAGACAGACCGACCTACAGAGACAACAACAGATAAACAGACAAAAGACAGAGACAGGCAGACAGAGGAATTTTTTATTTTGTCGTCTTTAAATAACTTCCCGTGAAGCGTATCTCTGGTTTCTAATCGATTCTGATAGCGTGTCCAGCATGTGTAACAAACCTAAAAACCAAAACAATGTTATGCCGTTGTCACATCTAGCCTAAATAGCGGTTTAATCATTTTAGGGAAGATGTTGTTGTTTAACAGTTATTACTCAGCCACGTTAGACGGAACACTGGCAGCGTTCCAGAAAGTTCCACAAAGCATCAAAGTTCCGTCCTGTAAATTGCTGTCGGAATCCCGGACTGGAAATTCCTTCTGTTTCCAGGGAATAGGGCTTCCAATCAAACAAACAAAATCACTTGTAACTTCCTGTACAGAACACGCCTACTTCTAGCATAAATGTGGATTTAAATATTGTGAGCATTAAACACGTGAGGATCAAGAAAACGGCATCGTATTACAGACCGTGACACACAGACGTCCCACTGGTCTCCTCTCTGCCGAACTGGCGTTAATCCGTGTTTACTGTCGTTAATCTGCAGGTTCACGCCGTGTCCTGTGTGTTATCAGCTCCAGGCATTACAGCATGTGAGCTGCTGTTCATTCTGTTCTGTCAAGCCAGTAAACAGTAACTACAGCTAACAGTCCTGCAGAGCAGAGAGCGAGTTAATGCCGTTAAAGCCCTGCTGTCCGTGTGATTAAAGGAGAGGGAGTAATAGCCGAAGAGAAGGTAATAAAAGAAAGAATTATTTAAATAATATAAAACGACTGAGGGATCCGAACCCGCAGACCTCTTTGTTGAACATTTAAGAACGAGGAAACGGTTCCTACCGTCTGTCTGATGTACTGTAAAGAGGTTTGGACATGGCAGTGGTGTGGGTTGATCATGTGAGGCAAGAATTCGACTGCGAGCACAACGCATTCGAATTCTTCGTTCTGATTGGGTGGAAAATATTACTGTATTGTCTCAAATGGAGCACCAACGGTACTTTATTAACTGGAGGTTTAAGCCGTTCCCTGGTCCATGGCGAATGACATCAAGTACACTTAATTACACCGAGTTTTTAAAACATTGAAAAATAAATCCCACAACATGAAATAATCTAAAAGACATTATTGAGTCCACCACAGTGTCATCAGCCATTTGGATTTTTTCTCTGATCTAGCGTCAGCACTTAGTAGCCCCTCGAATAAGTGCATCATCCAGGTTCTTGAAGTGTTGTTGTTCTTGTCATTTTCAGTGTGTGTACACACAACTCACACTGTTTATATTACACAACGCCGTTGCGCATAAGTATGTGGGATGCGCGACGTGAGACGCGCCTTGTGTGTTATTGAACAAAGCACTAGTTGATCTAGTTTACCGCGAGGAGACGTTTACAGAAGCATAGACGTAAACAGAAAGAGGAAGGTCACCGTGACCTGAAGAGTGTAGACTTCAGAGTGTTTTTTTTTTTTTGTGTGTGTGTCCTTTTTATTAGGGAAAGCTTTTAATATATATATTAACTATGTCTGCTAGTAGAAGCCAAAAAGCTTTAATAAACAGAAAAGCAGGGGTTCAGTCAGGGGATTGATGATGTTGCATGTTAAAGCTCAAGAAAAATGATGGCCATCTACTGGTCAGTGTTTGTTTCAGTTTCCTCTGTGTGTGTGTGTGTGTGTGTGTTAAAAACAGCATACGTTTGGCTGTAAGAGTGGAAGGTCGTGATAAGAGACACATTCTCCGCATTCTTTTACAGACACTTGGAATTCCTGATTCTTTCTCTGCTTCTTAACGGCTCCGTTTTCACTCGTCCTTCTCCACACTTCTCTCTCTTTCCCCCTCCTCGACATTTTACTCCGGTTCTTCTCTCTGGACGTTAGGGGGTGGATTCACTCCTTCATGCCGGGATTTCCCAACACTTCCCATCTGGAACAGCTTTTTTTTTAATTTCCACCTACACGGTCTGAGGGAGGTGCTGCCTTTAAACACTCGCGAGTTTGACGGCTTTTACTGAGCTTCATACCAAACAAACGAACAAAAGATATAACGATCTTCGGGATACTAGATCACTTTACGTGTAAGTTAAACACTTTTCTTCGGATAGCTTTCTTCTGGTTTTTTTTTTTTTTTCTTTTCCTTTCCTTTGTCTTGACCGGAGAGGATCGTTCCCTGGGCAACATCTGCTTTCTGTCAGGTTTCCGTCAGGCTTTTATTTGACTTTTAGAGGAGAAAAAACAGTCCTGTTGATGCTTTTGCATGATTTGTTTAAAATGTCATGTTTACAACTGCATACTGAGCAAGCCTCATTTTAGAAGGAATTTTCTTTCTAAACGTTATCTGATCAATCTGAACAAACTCTCACGCATGTGATTTGTCTTCCAGGCCGTGGAAGGCGTGACTCTGCACCCCGGCACTTTGAGCGCACTGAAAAAGCGCTGGGAGGCTGAACAACCCTTCTCTTCTGACCAGATTCCTCACACTCCCTCAGCGTACACTCCGCCACGGTCCGCAAACTCGGCCAACGCAAACTTCCTCTCGAAGGTCAACGAGATGGAGAAGACGCCACAGAGGGACACGGCGGACAGGGACAAGACCAACGTCCCTCTCAGCAGCCTCAAAATGATGTTCGAGAGCAAGGTGAGTGCTTGTTATGTCTCTGGGCTCATCAGGGTCCAAGACGTTTTAAAATAGAAGTGAAAGCTCAGTGGTTTCACTGCTGATCACAGGCTCATGAGTTTAAAGACCAAGAACTGTTCAGCTGTATAACTGAGATAAAGTTAAGTCTCTCTGGATAAATTACATGAATGTAAACGAGCCACGATGCAGTCATCATGCGTTTAAACCCAAAAAGTCCCAGATTCTCAAATTGTTTTAATAAATGCTGAGTGGAGTACCAGGAGCGGACTCTTGCAGTACAACGTAGCTAATACGTAAATGTGGACGTGCTTCAACATATATCACATTCCATCTGCAAAACAATGGGCTGTGAATACGGGTGAAACGCCACAGCAGTTCCAGTTCAGCGCCGGCCACATCACTCCTGGTCATCATCTGCTTCAGAGATAAATGTAGAACTTTTGTGTAAAGGTGGCTAAAACCTCACTAGCTGCAAGCTACAAGTGAAAAGAATTTGTAGCTTATTTTTTAAGTTTTATATATGACCACACACACTGCACATTTATGCTTTTGTGTGTGTGTGTGTGTGTGTGTTTTTACACAGTCCTGATACACACCTCTGGTCTGAACCGGATGCCCTGGCGAGCTTTCTGAAAAACGTCTCAATAAACATCATGACTCATTTTTGTAACCATTTAAGACCCGTTATCTGTTCGTGCCAGATAAAGCGTCTGTATTATTCATATTCGTGACCGTCAAATTTTTTTCCTCAACAAAACCCACATTTCAGTTTGCTGCACCTACAGTAAACATGAGACACTCTGGTGGACCACCAGAGAGGGCGGGGCAGGGGGGGGGGACTCTCCTGTGGTGTCTTCCCTTCTTCTGGACTGTAAAGTTTACACGAGTCCTGACCGGAGACAATGAAGCTCTGTGTCCCTTCTGAAGGGATTTGTGGTCTGAGAGAAAACCAGGAACGAAATGAAGAATCGAATTATAAGCTATAGAAAATATTCTCCATGCGCTTTAACTTTCAATCCAGCTTGCACATGGTTTCCATTTTAGATTCATCATGTATCCATAATTCTGTAGGTTATTATTCGTTAAAGGAACGTCTGTAGATATAAATGTCCTCATATACTGTACACACGTTACTTTAACTCCCTTCTCATTATATATGCATCGTGAGGTCAGGAGTCTCGATCGTCCCCATACCATCCAGAGGGACGCAGAAGCTTGGAGGTCACGTGACCAGAGGTCATAGAACCGTGGATCAGGGTGCGGGGATGTTCCCTGGGGTGCCGTCATGGGATCAGGATTCATATGAGCACAACACGAGGCTTTATCAAAGCTTGTGGTTTTCTTTGCTCGCTGCAGGGACGATCATGAGGGAAGCACAGGGATTCGAGTTCTGGGTATAAAATGCTCTGCTGCATTATATTCAACTGCTGTATGTTAGTATGTTAGTTAGGTGTGTTAGTAGCTTGTGAGTTTTTGATGATGATTGGCGGTCTGGGAAAACCCATCGGACATCGGATGGGGGGGGAGGCAGGTTTTCACTTCAGCTCTCTCTTTGACTGATCTACATAGACATCGCTGCTGTAGGACAACAACCGACACGGACCTGCTTTCAGTTAGACTCCTTACTGGCTGTGCTTGTTTAGATCATGTTGTTTATGTAGGCAGTTTAATGAAAACAGTTTAAGGCTAATTCATAGATTTAGTTTAGGAGATGCCGAAAGTCCTGTGAGGTCACGTCATCACCACAACTGAGAAGAGCTCGTACACACAGAGACGACGACGAGGCTCGTGTTTTACATCCACTGAGCAATCTTTTCCCCTCTGGTGATGAGTCACACCAACGGTGATGGAGAACTTGTTTTTCTCCACTCGATTGAACGCCCCAGATGTTTAATAATAAATAGTTTTTTAGGGGTTGACAGAATTGTTTTTGATAGAAGCGAGCGAGTTTTGACGTATTACACGGTATCGTGAACTGCGCGGGCGAAAGGGGGAGGGGCATGTAGACGGGCTACTGCGTCTGATTCAATTTCTGCCATATGTTTCTGTTTGATTCATGGGTGTGGCAAAGGGGGAGGGGGTGGGGGAAGAGGGGGTGGGATGAGGGGAGTCATGGGTGTGTCCAGATTTATTTCTTCACAACATCGAACATCACTGAAATTGTACACGAGCCCAAAACAGCTTCAACTTTAAAATAAAACCTTAAAAAAAAATCCCTGATGATTTTTTTTTTTTTTTTTTTTTTTTTAATAGCGACGTTAGAAAGAGCAGAAGGCACTCGTTTCGTATTGAGCTTTTTTTTTTCCTCCACGTCGGGTCTGTGTCAGATCCTCAGGCTCTTTTGTACGTCGGATTAATGTAAGAGCTCTTTGTCTTCACTGCTCCCCCGCTTGGGTCGTGCTCTTTGTGCTGCGTTTGCCTCCTGCTCTCCCGGTGTCACACACTCGCTCTGTAGTCTTCCACCTCAAGCTTCTCTGCTGAGGAACAGCACAGATTTGGAAACCCCCCCCTTCCCTTTTTCTGAAAGCTTTACCAGCTGCTCCATCCTCCTCCTCTCCCTCCTCCTAGTCCTCCTCCTCCTCCTGCCAACAAAACCCAGGCGAGCTCCCCGTCTCTAACCTGAGGCTCTCAGCACAAGTCAGAGTCTCACACGGCTCTGTTGCTGGATCAGGAATCTGACCGCGGCCTCTCGAACCAGATAAGACGGAAGACCGCAGGACGTCTTGACGAGGCTGCGTTTCAAACAAGTTCTTGTTTGTAGATCTTATCAGAAGTCTGTGTAGAAACCGCTTTGCTTCTTTTTAATTGTCTGGTGAGTTAATAATGGTGCAGTTTTCTTTAACACTAGACTTTTATGCTGTTTTTTTTTTTCTTCTTTCTTTCATCGATCGAACGACGGAACGCTGCCTGCGGAGTGGTTGAAAATGAACTGACTTCATTCTCTTTGAATTTTCTTGGTAAATTTTGTTGTTGCTTTGAGTTGTAATTTAGTTTTGGTTAAAATGGCAGCAGACAGTGAGATGATGATTTATTTATTTATTTATTTATTTTTTTACTCAGCAGAAAAATGTGCAATCCTAAAAATGTTTTATTTGCTGAAAACAAGGAAAAAAGTCATCTTAAAAATAATAGTGAACAGTCATATGCTAGAATTACATTAAGTTTAAATATCGATGAAAAAAAGATATTTGTAAAATGTCAAAAATGACATTTATTTCAAATCTGTTTGATTCGCTTATTTACGTTGGAGCCGTGCGTCACGTACCAGAGAGCGACACGTGACTCGGCTACACAGCTGTAGAACAGCAGGATGGACTGACTGAACGACTCCTTTAGTGAAAAGAGAAGAAAGGACGCTCTGATGATGAACCGCAGCCAGTCGTGTTTCCTTAAAAACTTCTCTCATTGCTTGAAACATGAACTAGCAGGCGAGCTTCGTTCTGATCTGAAGAACCTGCTGTTGAACTTGGACACTAGACGCTGTCCTGCTGTTTATTCTTTCTCTCCACTCACATGATCTTTCTTCTCCTCTCAGCCCAGAGCAGACTAATCCCAGGGTTTGTGCAGCTGTGTGATGTCTGGGCTTCTCCCAACAGGTCCAGGTGTAGAGGCAGACTTGTGTGTGTGTGTGTGTGTGTGTAGAGTGGCTAGACGCTGGCGCCTTCCAGTGTGTCTGTTATCCTGAGCTGATTAGCGGATTATTGTAGGCTGACAGGACGGCACAGGACTTTTTTTTTCCTCCCATATACACCCCTGAGTTTATATGACCAATACAAGTTTAAATTCTATCCTTCTATAATTCTATCCTAATGTAACGTCAGCTCGTTATTATCTGGTAAATGATTTGTTACCATGGTAACCTAAATATATCGGAGCACACGTGTTAACGTAACCGGGAAGCTTTTCATTCAGGCCAAAAAAAAAAAAAAAACGGGATGTTTTCTGAGTCGAAACGTTCAGCCGGCCGTCCTGTAACGTGCTGCACTCAGGTGAAGTACAGCACAAGGGCTCGGCGACGCGTCCTCTTCTGATGAGTGTCGCTAATCCAGTGTTTCGTCTGTGCAGGTTTCTGAAGAGTCGCTACAACCTTCAGGAAGTGACCCTGACAAGATGGATCTCGGAGACAAAGGTACTGTACAGGAAGAAAAAACAAAACAGTGCAAAAGTTTTCTGTGACTGTTTTCTTTGTGCGAGTGCTATCACGAGTCAGGAAAGGGGGGAAAAAAGAGTCAGGAGAGCAAAGGAAAGGGCTGACTGTAGTGTTCGAGAGCTTACTGTGGAAATGTGTTTCCTGTTCCTAACCTGACCCTGTGTCCTGTACACCACCTCTCTCTCTTTTTCTCTACATCACTTTCTCTCTCCCTCCCTTTTTCTCTCATCACTCCATCTCTCTCTCTCTCTTTTTTACTACATTGCTATCTCTATTGCTATCCCCCCCCCTTTCTCATCACTGCATCATCTCTCTCTCTCTCTTTTCCTACATTGCTTTCTCTATTGCTATTTCTGTCTCTCTCTCGTCACTCCATCATCTCTCTCACCCCCCCCCCTTTCTCATCACTGCATCATCTCTCTCACCCCCCTCTCTCTCTCGTCACTCCATCATCTCTCACCCCTCCTCTTTCTCATCACTGCATCATCTCTCTCAAACCCCCCCCCTCCCTCTCAGGAGTGTTTGAGACAGCGGTGGAGACCACGCCCCTAAGGGAGAGAATGGCCCTCTATCAGGCTGCAGTGTCTAAACTAGACGTGTCCTCGTCCTCTTGTGTGAGTGTCCTGCTTTCTCAACTCTCTATAATCAGATAGTCCGGTTAGTTCAGGATTTTTCCTGCGCTCAAGTGACGTGTCATGAAGTCGCTCTGTTTCATTGTCTCGTTGCAGATTTGTGATGTATTTATTTTTTTTTTCCCCTTAAGGGCCAGAGTGAAGTGGACACGGAGGCACGAGCTTATAGAGTCAAGCAGAAGGAAAATGTCCCTCCAGTCCTGCTGGATGTGGTATGTGCTGTTGTGCTGTTGCTGTCATGTGTTTGGCCTGTAGAGGGCACCATTTGTTTCTTTACTAATTGTGTGTGTGTGTGTGTGTGTGTAGCCCTCCTCTCCTGATCCTGAAAGCAGAAAAACTCCAACCACGGATAACAGTGAGCCGCTTTACACTTCCTGCTATTTATCATAAACGTTTTTTTCCCATCTGTAGTATTTATCATGTAAGCAATACAACACCGCGGGAAATGAAATCAGTGACATGGCGGTGTAACACACTCCAATTTTATCCCATAGCAGAATGTATTTATTAAAGCTCGACACACTGTACTTTTTATCCACTTATAGTTACCTCCATTATGTGAAACCGAGTTAGTTCCCCATCTGCCACCGCTTTCCTCTCACTCGAAGATTAACACTGAAACCTTTCCGGTGTCTGAAAACCTGTTGCACGTCACGTTCCATGAACTGTTACACACTGATTCTGTTTTCCTCTTTCTGCAGGCTGCAGTGTGGCGACTCCTGTTTCTGAGCAAACTAAAACGGTGAAGGTGACACTTTTTTTTCCCTCAGTGTTGTGTGTGTTCTGTGTAAACCACATATACACTTTAAATCAGTGGCGTATCCTTATAATACTGTGCTACACAACGCGGATCAGGTTTGTCGTCTAATATCCATTAGAGGACGTTTGCTAGGAAGGTCTTTATTCAGCACTCGTCGATCTGTTAGATTCTCTGATCCACATGTACACTACAAATCACTGGTGGATTCCTTTAATACTATTTGATACACATGAAAAACACTTAGTGTGTGTGAGACGATGCTTATTTTGTCAATCTGTGTGTATGTAGAAGTTCAGTTTGCCGCCACGCGAGAGCTGTGTGATGTGCACTAAGACCGTGTATCCTCTGGAGCGACTGGTGGCCAACCAACAAATTTATCATAACTCCTGCTTCCGCTGCACTCACTGCAACACAAAGCTGAGGTGAAACCATCTCCAAAAAAAAAATTCTAATAGAATCCTTAAAGCAATTAGTTTCACTTCTTTGCATTTATTTTCCTTTGTTGTTTTTAGCCTGGCAAACTACGCCTCACTGCACAACGTCGTCTACTGCAAGCCGCACTTCTGCCAGCTCTTCAAGGCTAAGGGGAACTATGAAGAAGGTTTTGGACTCCGACCCCACAAGGAGTTGTGGGACACCCGAGGAGAGGACGCAGAGGACCAAGTGGACAGCAAGGAGCTTCTGGCGAACGCCAGCAGTCCTACGGTGGAAGAGTCTCCGTGTGTTAAAGTTAACGTCCTCGCTGCGTCGCTGGAGACACGGGCTCAAGATGCATCAGAGAGGATGGAGAAACCAGTGGAAACCAGACGACTGAAGATTTCCTGGCCTCCAAGAGCAGACAGCGAGGACGCTTCATCTCAAAGTGGTGGGTGCGCGCTGACTGAAGAGGCCGCTGTGTGTCCCAGCCGGCCAAAGTGGCCACCAGAGGGCGACAAGAGCCCACTGTGTACTGAAAAAGCAGAGCTCCCGGACAGCCGTAGGAGCACCTCGCTTAAAGAGCGCAGCCGGCCCTTTTCAGTCACCAGCCCTGCCTCAGCCCTGCCTCAGGGCGACTCGAGCCCACTCTGTGCTGGAAAAGAGGTGTTCGCCGACGTCCGCAGGAGCGCCTCGCTTCAAGACCCCTGTTCATCCAGCAGGCCTACCTCAGATGTCAATCCACCAAGTCTGATACCCCCAGCTCAGCCCCAGCTTCTGCAAGAAGAGGGAGTAAGTGAAGAGCCTGGACAGGAGGAAGTGGAAGAGGAAGAAGTCGAATGTAAGCGTGACGACGGGGCCACCGAAGAGAAGGATCAGCTAGAAGAGGAGGAGCCGCCTTCTTTCACATGCCAGAGTACATCCCTGGATGACACGCCTCCTTCCTCTCCCCTCAGCGAGGGCGAATCCAGCTCCGGGTTCGAGCAGAAACACTCTCAGGACGTTGGATTCTTTGATGACGAGGAAGAGCAGGACGAGTGCGTCGAGGACGTGATCAGGAAAAACCGCTATTACGAAGAAGACGACGACGAAGACAACGACGACGACGACTGACCCGTTAAAAATAAACGAGTGAAATGAAATAAAAGTCTGTTTAATTCCACTGACTTGCATGGGATCACCTTCACTGGTCCTCCTTTTATCCCTGTGCAGTGAGTGAGCCAGATTTCCTCATGACAGAGATGCACAAGCTTCTATTTTTATTGGTACTTTTTGTGTTTGTTTTTTTTTCTTTTTTTTTTTTTTCTATGACCTATTTTTATAGCTTTTGGCCATTTAATGTTTTCTGTAGCATTTTATAGCATCTTTTATCGTGTCACCTGTTAGTTAGAGGTAAAGAGATTTACAGATTCTGACTTTTTTTTTTTTAAATAGTTAAAGCAAAATGCAAATTAAATTCCCACAGTGGAAAAGCCAGTTCACTGAAGGAAAAGCACAGGGTAGAAATCATTGGGTATCAAGTTCACTTTTCTAGGACTTTCGTGCACCTCTGTACTTGTGTTTTATAATCCAGGGACAGAACCTAGTTCAAGTCATTCTTTATTATTCATTATTATTGGAACACACAATAGTTTTGTTTTTTTTTGTTTTTTTTTTGATGGCGCATTAAGACCGGAGACTTGGCAGTCATCCAGCTGTGAGAGTTAGAGGCTCTGAATCTGGAAAGTTGTTTCTTTTAGACATGATCGAGGTCGTGTGTGTGTGTGTGTGTGAGGTTGTATCCACAGATGCCTTTTAACATGTTTGTGCACTTGCATTTTAAATGTTACTGTTTTTTTTTTTTTAAATCAGGGGACCAAATTTCCTTCAATAAATAAGTTTTTAAAACATTGTTGTTTCTTTTGTTCCCTTCAACGTTTTGATTGTTGGTCCTCCGAAAATGTAGACAGGAAGTAATTCCTTCCCTCCAACATGTCCTGACTCCAGATTGTGTGCTTGTAGTGTAGATGGATTTTAAAACACAACCTGTAGTTTTAGACATGTTTTGTTTTTGCCAGGAGACTTCGTATAATGGGAAGGAGTCTCCTGTATCGGAGCTCAGAGCTGAAAACTTTCAGGTGGTTTTAAGTAAAACACCAAGCTGCAGTAAATCAGTGAGGGTTCAGTACAAGATGGTGGACTGATCAGAAGGTCATGAGTTTTAATCCCAGGGCTGCCAAGGTGCCAGCTTTAATCTCATGTAGTTACACCTTCAGGAACAAATTCTGGACTCCACAGAAGCCAAAGTCCTCTATTAACCAAGGACTGCCTAAGAAAAAAACAGAGCAACCCGATCATTCATTTTGTTCTTCCTCGGGTCACGGGGAGCCTGTGCCTATCTCAGGTGTCATCGGGCATCAAGGCAGGATACACCCTGGACGGAGTGCCAACCCATCGCAGGGCACACACACACACACTCTTTCACTCACACAATCACACACTACGGACAATTTTCCAGAGATGCCAATCAACCTACCATGCATGTCTTTGGACCGGGGGAGGAAACCGGAGTACCCGGAGGAAACCCCCGAGGCACGGGGAGAACATGCAAACTCCACACACACAAGGCGGAGGCGGGAATCGAACCCTGACCCTGGAGGTGTGGCCACATCAGGACCCATCCTTGTGTTCTGCTCATTAAAACAGTCTTTAATCAAACAGCTAGTTTAATCATAAATGTGTCATTAAATGATCAAATGTGCAGCATGGAGGCAGCTTTACATTCAAAAATAACACTGATTTAAACCCCGGATCATCTCGAGTCCATATATTTCCTTAATGGCACATTCATTTTTTTTATTTGAAGATCATATTTTCTTCAGACTTTTTCCGACTTTCCAGACGTTTGCAAAAATCCTGTCTACTTTAATACGACGACGAATTCTCACGATTTATGGAGAGGGAAAAAAAATAATAGCCGTACCAATTTAAAGTGAAGCAAATGTGGTTTAATGTCATCATTCAACAGATATGTAACGTGATTAACCGCCTTCCCTTTTAGCGCAACAGTCTGAAGGATCCAGAATGACAGCTTTGGCATAAACTAATGTAAGGGGGAGAAAAAAAAAAACAAGACAAAAACAATTACTGTATTAAGTTTGCAGATTGGTCCAAGACAGCTGGAGTGTCTCTCTCTCTCTCTCTGCTGTACAAACTGCTGCTGTAAAGTGCTCAGGACTTTTGTGAATTAGCTCACTGGGTTAAATCACACTGACAAAGACTTCATAGATCTTCATTTTGGATTTTTTTTTCTTTTAGTATGAAAGTGATGGCATCCAGAAGAAAGAAAGAAAGGAAAAAAAACCGCTTTCAACACAACCGAGTGACAAATACAACCTGAGACTTAAGTTATGACTTTTACTTGAAACTGCATATTCAGAGTTCATGCCGTGTTAATTAAGACTTCAGGATTTAAGTGGACTTTAAGTGGGTTTCCTGATCAGATGATACGAGATCTCCTGCACACTGAACACTGTATACTGCGTGTAACGATCCAAATGTCATCCGGCTTCCTTATTCAGCAGCTTATAAAATAGCACTTGATCCAGTGCTTATAATTTGCATATTATTTTTGTCCTATAGATTACGCTTAACCCTCGTATAGTGTTCGTATTTTTGTTACTCAGCCAGTGGGTCTGGATTTTTGGGTTCTTAATTCAACACAATCAAAAATACTCTACAATACTTCAATAAAATACTTCATCCCAATGACAAGGAATATAAACAGCATATCGTCGCTGTCAGACGGAATCCTCGTATCTCCAAAACCGTTATTTTTCAGGAAATTAAAAAAACGCTGTACCTTATCTGCAGTACACAGGGTTTAGTCCGCGTTACAGTGGATTGTCTTGCCCTAATTTCCTGTCCTCAGACGAGCACCAGAACTAGCGGGGGTCAAGATTTTTTTTTCTTTGAGCCCAGTGTTTTGAAGACATTTACCTCAGAAGACGTGTTGATTCGTTGTGACTCTTATTAAGGAGAAATATGACGTGAAGCTCTCCCGCGGAGTGAGGAAGAGGTGGACAGTTGAAGTGTCCAATGGAGTTATGAGATTTGTGCTCAAGATATTTTCAAGACCTTAGATTGGTTAATAACTTGTAAAAATAACAGACCCACGTGGGGACTGACCAATAGCATCGATATGTGAAAAAATATGAAATTGACCAAATTTGGACATACGAGGTTTCCGCCCGACAGCGACGATATGTGGTTAATATTTGCTAATTAAAGTGCTACTCGTTTTTTTGTTTGTTTTTTTAATAAAATGTAATAAAAAAAATCTAATTTAATCAAGTTATGAGTGGAAAAAAAATCAACAAATTTACAAGGAAGCAAAGTTTTTCAAAAATATTAATGTTTATGAATATGGGTCCCACAGACCCGAACACCATACAAGGGTTAAAGCCAGAAGATTCATGAAGTGGTAAAACCTGGACTGGATTTATTTTATCCCTGTCTTTATCACACGATCAGGAATAAAGCATCCCAGTACAGAAGTGCAGGAAACTGAAACGTGCCTCGGAAAAGTTTCCCTCGAACGGGTGCGAGTCAAAAAGAGTTCCACCTAAGAGTCGTTCGCATACGTACAGTACACACACACACACACACGGTATAAAGAAACCAACCTCGTTTATTTCTACATTTTCTTTACCCCGGGTTGCATTTAGCGCCTCAGAAAAGCGGACGTCACGGCAGACTACGTGTCTGACCTCTCCGTCGCTGCCGAGGATGCGATTACCTCGTGACATTTCAAGGTCTCGTTTATACGAGGCAGCGATAACAAAGTCATACTTTCTTTCTGAAGGTCAGTTGACTAGAAAAAAAAAAAAAAAAAAAAGACAAAACCATGTCAAATGTCACCAGCTTTAAGATTGTTAGGGAAGATATAAAAGTGCAGGACTGTGAGGATGATGCTGAGGGAAGTGACTTCCTCTCGGGTCTCTTCACTCCTTCCGTTCACTCCATCACTCATTCATTCATTTTCCTGAAGTGATTCTTTGTCACATCTTGTGGCATCCGTACAGCCGGTGATATATAGTATATACAACTGTACATTATATACAAGCTTTTTAAAAAATATATAGATATAGATATATACTGTATATAGCTACAGATGATCTATGCATCTTAATGAAATTCTAATAAGAGCTTTCTTTCACTTTCGCTGTATTCAGAGTTGCTGAATTAAGCGGCCACTTTGTGATCGTGCAACAAAAATCTATATAAAATAAAATACTTTGTGATTACGTAACGATCTCTTCTTCTCTTCTGATTCTTTAAAACGTTTGAATTTTTTTTGTTTTTCACGCGACGCGATCGGATTCGGGGATTTTTTTTTCTTTCCCAGGATAAGAAGTTAGTAGGTTCTAGTAATATATAATGATATAAAAATAAGATGTATAGGATCTAATAGAAGCTGAAGGTATTGTTGATTGTCACGACGATCACGTTCACAAGCTGTCCTTCTCCACCTCGCTCTTCAGCATTCGTTCTGCATCGCAGATCAACAGCCGTTAAATATCTCTTCTGTTCATGAAAGTAGAGAGGAAGAAGAATGGCTTGGATCCCTGACTGTATGCATTAGAGATGGCTTGAGATGGAGGAGTACCGGCCGAGACGTACGTTTATCTAGAGTGAAATAATATAAAAATAATAACCAGGGGTGGACTAAACAGTAGCTTGGACCTTTTCTGAATCAGATGCATGAAGGTCTGATAAAACCGAGGCAAAGTAAGATACAATATTAGATAGAATATTTTTCTTTTTGAGTTAGTGGATTAGTTTGTGTTAAACTAGCTGGGTTTACAAGCTACACAGCTTTTAAGCGTTTCTCAACTGAGCAAAAAAAAAAATAAGTGCAATCAATCAAACAAATTTCGATTATAACCAGACCTGAATAATATTTCTTTGTATGGTGTGAAAAAAAGTGTGACTTTTTTTTTTTTTTCTTTCTTTCTTTTTTCCAACCAATGTGCCATGATTCTCTAAGCGGAGAATTTCCCACTCGTTTGCCTCTGTATTAATCCACTTCTCTAGCTGACCTGGCTTGCTACTTTTTAGCCTTATCTATTTAAATTGATAAGCACTTTCAGAGATTTGACTTCCTATCTAATAAATATATGATTTCTAAATTGTCCACCCCTGATTTGAGAAGTATTTGGGAATCGATTTGAGAAGTATTTGGGAATCGATTTGAGAAGTATTTGGGAATCGATCTGAGAAGTATTTGGGAATCGATCTGTAATTAGGAGTCATTTTACGAGGTCATATATTTAGACACTGAATATTAGCGTCAATTGACATTCTGCAGGTTCCTTTTTTTTATATCTCACTCAAAAGTATGGATAAATTATTGCCAATATGAAATTACTGACAAAAAGAAAAACTGGAGTACAAAGTGTGAATAGCTGCTAATACAGAATACTGTAACCGTCTGAGTAGCCCTTAAGTCCATGTCCCTATCTGAGTGTACACAGATTCCATATTCATTTCTTACCACACACTCCCCACACACACACTCCCCACACACACACTCCCCACACACACACACTCCCCACACACACACACACTCCCCACACACACACACACTCCCCACACACACACACACTCCCCACACACACACACACACTCCCCACACACACACACACACTCCCCACACACACACACACTCCCCACACACACACACACACACTCCCCACACACACACACACACACTCCCCACACACACACACACACACTCCCCACACACACACTCCCCACAGACACACACAGACACACAGCTCAACTCTGAATACTGCTGCTCCAAATGGATACACACGGAACCATCGGCGAATGCGTATAAAGAGAATTCAGAATACATCTCGGCCCCTGAATGACAGAACGACCTAAAGATACTAAGATATGCATCGTTATTCCAGCCTGAGTGAAAATCATGCTCTGTTTTTGGTTCCATGGCAATGAATATGAAAAAAAAAACCTACTTCCACAGTGTACACACCCATAAATAATACAAAAATATATCAGTTTGTAGACACGATGTTCCCTGATTCCCTTTTCGACCGTTCATGATGCTACAGGCTCACAGTTGAACAGATGAACTGTTGATTGGATGTAGTTTCCGTCTCCGTCTCTCAGCCGCTGAGAGGGTGGAGGTCCACTTTCACCTTCTCGCCACTGCTCAGCATGCCCACGGTAGGGTAGAATCCCCCGGCCGGCACCACCACCTCTCTCCTCCCGATGATCTTCCCGTTGCGGGTGAAGAACACCTAGGGGGTGACAGAGAGTCACATTTCTGCCACCACATGCTGTACGTGAGACTCGGGCTCATACACCAGCTATGTCTAACACACAAGGCTTAGTTGAAAAATGCCATGTACTTTTGAGGAATGAGAAGTACGCAACATTTGGCTCAGATAGCAGTCAGGCCTTCGTTTCTGTTTACAAAAGATCCGAAGGCAAGGTTTACTCGGGCACAGGAATAATACTGTGTTCTGAACTAACAGCGCTTGTTAAATATTAACAAAACTGAAATCCCGCATGATTACCGCGGCTCAACCTTTACACCCAGACAAAGCTGAGTACAAAGAAACCTGGGCTTTGCTTTAAGACAACACTGCTGACTTAAAACATGTGCAGCGTCTAATAAAAATGATTCAAACGATGTTTCGATTTTGTAACTGTCTAAAATTAAAGTTTTTCCAAGAAAAATGGACCATCCATCAAGCTGCAATTGTTGTAGAAAAAAAAAATATGGCTGATTATGCTTTTAACAACACTTAATGGTGAAAGTGTCACGGGTCAGACTCGGGCATCGAGAGCAAAGAAATACAAGCTCAAAAACTAGAGTGGCAAATATAACACACGTTTGTTTGTGTGGATGAGTTGTTAATATCCTGTTGGGTCCCCACAAGAATCGGAAAATCTTGCTGAATTTTTTTTTGGTTTGTTTTCTTTTTAATAACCAAAAATGTTTACATTTTTAAAACACACAAAAAAAAAAAATCCTAAAGGTTTGCTTCTTGTTACTGAAGTTACAGTGAAGGTTAAATTTAGGTCCAGCTAAAGCAGTATTTAGTCACGCTAATGAAAATTGTGTGTGTGTGTGTGTGTGTGTGTGTGTGTCTCTGATATGGTAGAATAATCAAATTAGATCTAGCAATAAAATCAAATAAAACCTGAAGCTCTAACACGAATCTGATATGTATTTGATGGACAGATTACAGAAACTCGTCTCTTATGACAAGCTTCATTATGATAATTACATTGATTCTCATTCATCCTCAGTAACTGGTTTAATCTAATCAGGGTTGCTGTGGATTTGAAGCCTATCCCAGGAACATCGAGGCGAGGCAGAAGGAATACACTCTGAATAGGGCGACGGTTCACAACAAAAAGCTCTGTGAGGACATGGAGATTTCTACCAAGGGTAAAGAACACGTAAAACTGGTTTAAAAGCAAGTTCGGAGCGGGGACTTTAGTGCTGCGAGTTGGAAATGCTAGCCTTTTAATGATTTCTCTTCTAACTTAGAATAAAGTAAATTAATATTACGGAAATAAAGTGGACGTGTTAGGGCGGCTCACCATAACCTTTCTGCCTTCCTGCTCTTGCTCGGCGTCGTCTCCTTCGTCCTCCTCGTCCTCGTCGTTTTGGTACAGTACGTTCTGAATGTGGTTTTCTTTGGGATTCTCGGCTAGGTCCTCTCCTTCATCGACCTCGTCTAATAGATAAAGTGTACAGAAATGTAACAGACAGGGGGAAAAAAAAAACTTTCATAGTGGTGAAAGGAATAGAATTGTTTTATTTCTCTTATAACACAGAAATTTAACAACAGTTACAATGATATGTATTTTATTGTATCTACAAGCACGTTTCCACTAGAGACTCCGTCCAAAAAATGCAAAATAAACATCTTTTGAAGTTAGCATGTTCGCCTCACACCTCCAGGGTTGGGGGTTCGATTCCCGCCTCCGCCTTGTGTGTGTGGAGTTTGCATGTTCTCTCCGTGCCTCGGGGGTTTCCTCCGGGTACTCCGGTTTCCTCCCCCGGTCCAAAGACATGCATGGTAGGTTGATTGGCATCTCTGGAAAATTGTCCGTAGTGTGTGAGTGCGTGAGTGAATGAGAGTGTGTGTGTGCCCTGTGATGGGTTGGCACTCCGCCCAGGGTGTATCCTGCCTTCATACCCGATGACGCCTGAGATAGGCACAGGCTCCCCGTGACCCGAGGTAGTTCGGATAAGCGGTAGAAAACGAGTGAGTGAGTGAGAGTAAATAAATGTATGTTTGTTTGCACGTTAGAAGACCTCACCTTCGTAATCACGAGGGAACATGATTCCACACCCCATGATGTCCCCTTCAAAGCAGCGTGGACCGAACGGATCTCCAACCCCGCTGCCGTGGAAGATCTTCCCATCATCTGTACGAAAAAACCCAGAAAAACGGTTCTAAATATTAGCAACGATAAATTTTGTTAGCGATTCAAATAAAATACAAAACGCAATTTGACACTTGTGGAAAGATGCTGATGCTACTAGTTATTTGAAACTCTTCAGGATCTACTATCCACCATTTGTCTTTGGAAGTCTAAAGCTCTCTCTGGGAAAAAGGCAAGCATGAATAATTCCTATCATGGACTGGATCTGTACCTAGAAGTATAATTTAGTGGTAATGACAAAGACAGATTACACTGACAGTCAGAAGGCACTAAATTTCACTTCATGCACCGGTACCAGCAGGAGTGTACAATTAGACTATTTATTCTGAGAGAGCCAGAACTCTACTGACTGCACATGGCAGACTCGACTTGCCTCAATGCTACAGGCTTCCAGGGCCTATACATTTATGGCATTTGGCAGTCACTCCTCTGTAGACCAACTTACACAACTGTCTACAGTGAAAACAAGTCCCTTTGCTAATGCAGTCTGGTCCGAAGCTTAATACTGCAACAAGCTCTGGCACTTTCAGGAACTGCTCTCAAATCAGTTGTTAGATAAATCTCACTATCATCAGGTAAAGCTTCACTTTGCCATCTGGATGCCAGTCCTGGTGCTTGCTTTTCTGATATTGTGATGGGTGGGTATGGGCCAAGTCCGGGATTTGACCAGTACCATCGAGTATGAAGGTTGTCTTGTGACAATTCAGAATTTTAGTAGACGGGACGCAGCAGCAGACTGACTTGTGTGAATTTGGGAAGAACGAAGACAAGTCATAGTGCTGATTTGGGATCAGTTGCAAGGATCTTAAAATGGCATGTGCAGGAAGACCAACAAGCGGCAAGTTTTATCCAGAGGCCATTAAGTCTCCTTGGAAAAAAGTGATCTAATACTCCTGATGCTGTCCCAGAAACACTACATAACCATGAATATGTGTTTAAAGCTTACAGCAAGGTTATTTGTTAGAAGTGATGAGAGAGTCGCTGAAGATAAGGGTGTCTAAGAGCATTTACAGGATTATACAGCAACTCCATCTTGTGATTAATCGAATGCAAAGCAGGAACTGAAAGACCTAATCTCCAAAACGGAGAACAGCTTTTTATTCTCTTAATCTAAATGCCTTCTTCACTGCTCTGTAGGTTATGTAATCTTTCTGACAGAGAGCAAAACAGTTGATGGCAAAACAGAGATAAGAAAACATGAAGTGAGGCAAAAAAAAAAAAAAAAAAAAAAAAAAAAAAAAAATAAGGTTGAATGCAGAAAAAAAAAACCCCACTGCACCATGTAGCTGGTAAATATTTGTGAAGTTGTCATGGGACCCATTTCTGGCTAAGGATCCTGCTTAAACAATCTCTATCTGAATATGGGAGGGCGACGGAGACAGTGTATCGTTAAGAGTCCGATACGGGCCCCTGTCACAACACTACACCACAAACAGAGAAAACACTGCAACCAGTGTGGGATAGAAAGATGGCTAAAAATAAGATAGGGGACATAGGTGTGTTGTCTCGGCCTGCTGGAACACTTTCAGGAACTTTTGGCACCTGAACTGACGGGAAACAACACACTAGTAAGCGCAGATGCTTTTCCTTGTACTCCAGAGAGCTCAGAGATCTTTACTCAGAGATCTTGAGAAGATGAGAGACGCTATCTTCACCGGGATGATGCCGCTTCCGCAAAACAACTTGAGGAAGAAGACCAGATATAAAAGAGTCATTTGTGCCATAAGCAGATTCCTCAAATTACGTCTTCTTATCCAGAACATTGTTGTATTTGTCTCCACACAACAGTTTACAGGGAAGACGTTCCTGCAGATAGTCTTGCCAATGACTACAAAAATCAGGCAACGTATTAAACCAGATAGAGAAATCTTACCCTTCGCAACTGTCCAAAACAAATAGTGCGGTGATAAGACTTGTGCTAAGATCTGTTTTTATTTGAACAGACAGAAAAACAGCTGGATGGGTCTGGTCTATAGGACCACACCTGGTAATAGCATCAGGTGTAATCACTCGACGGCTGATGAGTCACAGATGGGGGCTTCGTACAGATTGCGGCTTCTTAATGACCCGTAACCCCCCTCACCTGGCCTGCTGCTGAGGTCTTGGCAAAGCTTATTCAGGAGACGTGCACTATAAACATCTGCAAACATGGCACTCCTTTAGGTTTTGATAACAAAAAGCAGTGGCCTGATGTGTGCGATAAGCTGAGTGGTTTTCTTCATAGCGTAGGGAAGAATAATAGTGGAGGTGCAGGAATGATGCGATAAGCCAAGTAGAGGCATGATGGGAAAATTTACATTACTGTGGAATTTTGTTAGTTAAATCAATACAAATGGCTCTATGGGTAAAAGGAATGTAAGTGCATCGAGCACACCTTTTGGTTTAAACAAAAAGAACTGAGTAAGACTTGTGCTGCCCTGGAGAGAGAGACGGACTCCTCAGAACACTCCTCAACCCATCACCCAGGCTTCGAGCAGAAGGTCAGAAGCTAATGGATGGAGCAATGGTGGCTCCAATGGTAAAAGCTCAGGGTTGTTGATCAGAAGATAAAAGCACAGCAACTGCTTAACCCTCTCTGCTCCAGGGCAGGGTTTGCTCTCTGTATCATGGCTGACCCTAACTTCTAATATTCCTACATCCTTGCTATAATGACTGCTACTTCTACTTCTTCTAATCAGGCTAATCAAGTCAGTGCCAAGTTGTGCTGGCATGACCACGGTACTGATGTTAACCACTAACCGAACAAAATTCAGGTTTCTGCAGGTGCCTCTATTAGATGATAATCTGCAGATAATC
>NC_083478.1:18472966-18492966 GCF_030014155.1 Tachysurus vachellii
CAAAAAAAAAACTGAAGGTCAAAATATTCCTTATTAAATAAATATATGAATCTTCGGGAAGGAAAGACGAAGCTCTTTGGTGATGTTTCAGCTGGTCATGTTTGGAGAAAGAATGGTTTTAGTGAAGATGAGACTGAGCCTGTTGTGTGTGTTTGTCTGGTTAACGGTGTTATTATTTGTTCTCCCCGTGATTGCTTTCAAATAACAGAACGGGATGCGTCTCTAGTAGAAGGAAATACTCACAGCAGCCAAATGATTTTTTTTTTGGTTTGTTGATAAGATCAGTAAACGAGTCAGAGTTAACGATCAGAGATGTGTTTTTACATTTTTGTGTCTCTACAAAGCAAAGCACCTGCACGACGACTCCACAACTGTTATTCATTCCTGAAATGTTTTGCCTCTTCCTAATGGCTCGGTGCACAAATGAGGCGTTCACTGCCTAATGTTGATGCTCTTATCAGGCTCGAGAGATAAAAATAACACATCACCTCTTTTGCCCCCGAGTGTAGAAGATCGTTTGGAAGATCTCCCTGACGTCCGTTTCTCAACCATTTCGACAGAATGTTAGACTAAAACTCTCACTCACTCATTTTCTACCGCTTATCCGAACTACCTCGGGTCACGGGGAGCCTGTGCCTATCTCAGGCGTCATCGGGCATCAAGGCAGGATACACCCCGGACGGAGTGCCAACCCATTGCAGCGCACACACACACACACTCTCATTCACTCATACACTACGGACAATTTTCCAGAGATGCAAATCAACCTACCATGCATGTCTTTGGACCGGGGGAGGAAACCGGAGTACCCGGAGGAAACCCCCGAGGCACGGGGAGAACATGCAAACTCCACACACACAAGGTGGAGGCGGGAATCGAACCCCCAACCCTGGAGGTGTGAGGCGAACGTGCCCCCTCGACTAAAACCATGCCTTTAAATTTCAAAATATTCGGAGAACTGATTTGGTTTGTTGGTTCCTAAAATCAAAAGACCAAGAGTTTCTTTTCTGTTCTAATCGCTATTTGCTAGCAAAGTTCAACATCATTTTAATGACAAATCCAGTGTAGAATAAGTTCCAGAATGCAATGCAGCAAAGATGAAGGTGATGGGTGAAAAGATGTGGAGGTGAGAGAGCTGGACCGAATAAAGGACTAAAGCGCCACTCTCTTTAAGTAGAGATGAAGCAGGGGTTAAATCCCATTGCACTGCTGTTATCGGATGGGGAAAATGGGATTGTGGGTAGAATAGAGACTAAAAATGCACACAAAAAAAGAAGAATGACCAAAATCTTGAATGCAATTGACTACTTTATGTTAATTATAAAGGGTTTATACGCAATTCATACGTTTCCTTTAGGTGAAGGAAATGTCGGCACTTCTCAGGAACACGTGAAAGGGAAGTAGAGAAGGAGAAAAGGAAGGAGGATAGACGGTGAAACGTGTCTTACACGTTCCTATTCAGCCAAAGCCTCATTTTCTGCTCTGTAACCACAAAACCTGCTTTTTTGTAAACACGTCTCCAAGATTACGTGGAAACTGTTTTGGTTCAGGCTCAGTAAAGTATGTGGCCGACGGCAGTGTTGCGCTGAGAGCTGGATGTCGTTTGATCTGTTTATCTAATTAGGAAAATAGAGGGGATGAGAAAGCAACGGAGCAAAAGCTGATGGATTTACTGTCTTGGTTTTAAAAAAAAAAAAAAAAAGCCACAGAACCAGTCTTAGCATGATGGATGATATGCTTAAGCATCCATCCCCTTTATTTTTCATCCTACGGTTCCAGTTAAAAAACGATCTCAATGTAAGCCTCCCGTGGGGCGTTAGGATTAGTGCATGACACTGAACAAAGGCACATAAGACACGTCAGATGAACGTATTACAAACGAAGGCCGTCTTGGAAGATTGTACATGTCAAAATAAATCGTTATAATATGTAACTTCATTTTGTAGAAGCTTTTCCTCCATGGTGAACATCCACAAATTGCATACATTGGAATGATTTGTATCAGTGTTTCACATCCACACAGTCAGGTAGCAATGATCGAAAAACACCGGACTAGATCAACCCTTTCCAATGAACTACTGTACAGAGGGCTGTGTTGTCCAAACTGGTGGTTAAAAGCCAGAACACAACTTCCAAAGAACACAAACAGTCATGCTTTTGTCACCGACTCAATCCTATCTGATCCGTGGCAGGAGGGTTACTCTGCGTTATTTGAGCCGCCTGCATTTCCACACTGTGGCAAAATCAACAAGTCGCTGAGAGGCTGTTGATGGAGGTTGATGCCCATCTCCTAACAGCGCGGAGATAAGTCAAGCAGGGAGGCAGGTACAGTACGGGCTCCACAGCAAGGGTACGATGTGAGCGTTGAGAGATTCCTTTGTGCCGACCTCTCGTCACCGTGGAATTAGAAATATAAAATGGTTTGCTGGGAGAAAAAGTTCCTGGTCTGTGCTGGCCTTGTAAATGAATTAAGTCCTGTGTTTCTGAAAAGGCTTGGAGTTCGAATCACAGGAAGGAAAGGAAATGGATGTCTCAGGTCAGGAAGGCCAAAAGGGTAATAAGAGATGGAGACAGGTTCACTACATGCTACACACCTCCATCTCTTATTACCTCCTATCGGACCTTTGTCCTGTATCCTAGTGACCGGAAACAAATAGAAGTACTCAGGAGATTCAAACGAGAAGCTGGTGAAATCCCTAACCCTAACCCTAACCCTGGGAGTAAGGTTTCCACAGAAATGAACCACACTGCAGTCTAAAAGCATTAAAATGATGTTCCTTTGATTAACTGATTCTGAATGAGCTGTTAATTTCTAGTGCTTTATTCCGAGAGGGTGGTTCAAAGGTGCGACATGCCGGGCGATTCGTTGTTATCATTATGTGTAGTTGCCTGTCGGACAAGTAGGTTCAACAATTAGAGACGTCTCACGTAGCCTGAGGAGTGATCGGCCTGATGGTAGAATGATTTTTACTAAGCAGATTAATTAGCGTGCACGGATGACAGACGATCTTTTCAGAATCAGAAGCATGCAGGGACATGGAAACATTGACGAAAGCACAACAAAGTTTTCACTTTGGTTTCCATGCAACCAAAACATGGAGCTGGGCAGGCATGTAGTGGGATGGCTAATTAACTTATTTGTCCATGCCTGCAAGTGCTGTTGAATTGACAAGGAGTAGAAGACTGAGATCAGCCTGATCTCAAATCAAGTGCGATCCGTTTCCCTTTGCTTTCTCAATAGCTTTTACTAGATATTCAAGAGACTGGCTATAAAACTCTAAAGAATGTTTTTGTTTTTCAGGTAATTAGGAGCTACAGAATGTTTATTCAAAAGCGAGATTAGATGTCGCCAACTGGTGTACCATGTTCAGGAATGCCAGCTTAGCTAAGCAGTTTGACTGCTTGAACAGTACTGGGAAAAGAATAGCGCGTACAGTTTAGTGACCATTCAAAATAAGTGCCATCTTTAAGGGTAGAAGCAGTTGCTTGTGGAAGCAGGTGATGTTGAAGAAGGTTGTTCTCATGTTCTTACACAGAAACCAAACTGGGAATTAGATTTTATCAGACTAGGAATAATATGTAATAGTCCTGAGAAGGGTTCCAGTGAGGAAAACGCAGTAGATTTTTGATACAGTACTTTTGATAAATAACTTGTCTAAGATTTGTCTAAAAAGCTTTTTTAAATTAACCAACGTTAAACTCTAAACTTGTCTAATGTCAGCCAAGTCAAACATACTCTGAATTATTTCATTGTAGATCAGTGAACCATCGTCAGTTGATTTTGACAGGATGCGATGGAGCGTCGGTCATGTGGGAGACGAGCGTATCAGCCGGTGGGGAAGTGGGTTTGGCTTCTACAGGATGTCAGCTAGGTTGCGACTAAAGCTTGTAACTCAAAATTTCTAAACTCGGCTTTTTTCCCACCCTACTTCATTGCCAAGCTCAAGCAAATTTAGAATTTGTACTAGTGAGTTAAGCTGAACGCAGCGTTAAGATTATAGAGTCACCTTCAAAGCACTTTGAACAAACGTCAGTACTATTGAGTGACAACTCGTTAAATGAAAGGCTCCTATACACAAAAACACAAAAAATTTGGCAGGTCTGTCTTATTAGCAGCTCGTAAGCATGCGTGTGATGATCTCTCAGACACAGGATGCTGTGCGAAGTTTAACGTCCAATGCACGTAAACAGTATTTAAGGAGCCCTGCAATTACCTGCTTTATCACCTTTGTTGCCCTTTGCGACATAATACAATACAGATGCTTAAAGGCTGCTATGTACCATGGGAAGTTACAGCACCTTTGATAAACCTTGCCACCCCTACCGTAGACTGACTTCGCCGTTCCCTCCCAAATTCCCCAAAATTACCCCCCCCTTCCCCAGGGAGGACATCGCAGTCATAGGTCTTGCTCAAGCCTTCAGTTGACAAGCATGTTTACTGTCTGCGGTTGCAGACCTGAGAGTAATTAGCCCAACAACGTCCACGGCCACCCTGAGACAAGAGGCAGGAAGACGAGTCAGCAGTTAAAATGATTGAGGATAACTAAGAGGAAAGCGTGAAGCAGAACTGTTTATGTGTAAAGACAACAGTAAGGGGAGTCAGTGATTTTTACTAGGAAAGTGATTTATTCGTTTGTTGCCGCGTCGTTTAGACGAGCCCTTTGATTACGTTTGGACTCCGACTTCATGGAAAAAATTCTCTGCTCCGAGCACAGACTTCGAGTGTTACACAGACAGTGCTGAGTGTTCTTTTCCTCTGCACGTCTCATGTGGTGGAAAGAGCAAGAGGTGATTTGTCACGAGGCTGCTCCACATTTAACGTGCTCCGCCTCGGGGCAGGTGAAAATGGATGATGCACCATGTGTGGTTCCACTGTACGGTACTCAATACAGGCAAGGAAGCAATGAGGATTTCAAAAGGCCTCACCAAAATTTCCACATTTTAGAGACAAATATGACTAAATGTATTAATTATAAAGATCTAAATAAGGACATTTTCCAAGATTAAGCCTTGAAGAAAAAAAAAAAAAAAAAGATTTATAGTTACACATATTGCTTTTGCATCCTCCAAACCAACAAGTTCTAGCATTTAAAAATCAGCTTCTATCAGTGGCGAAATAATAGCTGACTAATTCGTTGAGTTTTGTTTTGTTATTTGCAAAATAAATGAAGTAACTGTGTTAACTGGTAAGTGTTCAGACATCTTAATCAGGCACATGGAAATCAATCAAATACAGCACGTCAAACCATAAAATAAATAAATAAGACATTTATTAGTTAGTAAACTAAAGTTAGTTTAGTTGTTTAAGCATTTTTTTTTTTTTTTTTAACATTTTACCCTAAAAACCTTTGCACAACTTTTGCTAATGTTAATAATACACAAAAGCTTAGGATGGATGGATGGATGGAAGGAAGAGGTGGACAGATTTACAAAGGAGAGGAACTGAAGGGAAAAAGGGAACTGAAAAAGGAACCTGAAAAAGGAACAGTGAGGTGGCGGGAATGAGGGAGAGGGAGAAAGGAAAGAAGGACAGAAGGAAAGCAAAAGAAACAAAAAGACAGAAGGAAGGAATAAAGAAAGGAAACGAGAAAGGTAGGATAGAATGAGGGAAGAAAGAACGGGAAGGAAAAAAGAAGTAAAGAATGGGCAATGGATGGATGAAGAGTGAGAGGAAGAAAAGGAAGGAAGGAAAGAAAGAAAGATGGGGCAAAAGGAGACAAGGATAAATTAGGAAAGAAAGAACGTTCCAGTTTAGGCCACACCCACTTCTGTGTTAAACCCCTACAAGGTGTACTATAGACTATGATTCCATGCTGTGTAGGTTACTTACTCTTCGAGCGAGGCCCAGTGCAATGTAGCACTTCTCTCCAGGGTCCACGATCTCTACCTCGAAGTAGTGGCTCCGTGTACAGAGAGGCTGGCGAGCTTGAGCAAGTCCAACGTCCATGATGCTCTTTCCCTTTCCTACATACTCCAGCAGCTGTGAAGACAAACACCAGCACAGTTACTCACCACCACCAGCAATGTGCTGAATCATAGTTACTCAGATCGCCGCACAACTGAAAAAGCGCTACGGAGATTAATAAAAGCTAACAAAAGCTTTTCACTCAATAACAATCACAAACTCTTGATTTGCTGTTGTGCTAAATCAAAACAATTCAATGTTTTTCCTCCATTTTCCATCTGTACCACTTAAAAAATAATAATAACAATACAAATTAAATTAAATCTGTGAGAAATTGAAATCCTTTCTATTTTATTTTTTAATGAAAACATTTTTTCCACTTCGACTTTCTCACGGCAAACTGTTTAAACTTCGACAAGTCTCGAATAAGCCTTAAAGTACATAAAGCAATCATAAAGCGTTAACTGTTTTATTTGCATAAAAGGTGTCTCATGACCTAACAGAGCTACAGCATGTCAAAGCTTTGAGCTGAAAATAGCCTGCTGTAATATTTAGACTGGATGAGGTAAGAGGTTGTCAAAGGGAAAACAGCATTAATAAACACTCACTCACTCACTCATTTTCTACCGCTTATCCGAACTACCTCGGGTCACGGGGAGCCTGTGCCTATCTCAGGCGTCATCGGGCATCAAGGCAGGATACACCCTGGACGGAGTGCCAACCCATTGCAGGGCACACACACACACTCTCATTCACTCACGCAATCACACACTACGGACAATTTTCCAGAGATGCCAATCAACCTACCATGCATGTCTTTGGACCGGGGGAGGAAACCGGAGCACCCGGAGGAAACCCCCGAGGCACGGGGAGAGCATGCAAACTCCACACACACAAGGTGGAGGCGGGAATCGAACCCCAACCCTGGAGGTGTGAGGCTAACGTTCTAACCACTAAGCCACCGTGCCCCCCGCATTAATAAACATTTCGTAAAAACAAAACAAAACTCATTTTAATAACAACATGTAATGGTTTAGAAGTACATAGCGGCAATTAGGGCAGAGGTGAGGATCATAACATTTTCCCCTCATTAAATAAACAACAAATTAATAATCAATTTTGACTTAATATAGTGATACAATTTTTCTATGCCTTAATCCTGATCAATCATCCAAAAAACCTCCTGTTGTTACAGAACATCTTGCAAATGGCCACCAATCAATCAACAAACAAAGGGACTAAATAACACCAGGTGTAAAATCACTGCGTAAATTATTCGTTGGCCGCGTTCACTGGACACTAAGTGTTTTTGTAAGGCCGGTGTAATGGAGTGTAGAGACTTGAAGCCAGTCTCTGGATGGAGTTTTGAAGCCAGGTTCCTCAGAACAAATCTGCCAAGATTCAAAAGATATTCTGAAGCCGCAGATCAGACTCAAACTGCTTCGAATGTTCTTTTTCGAGCACCGAACAGTGCTGGTGTTTGTTTCCTGTTTGCAAAGGAACGCCAAAGTAACCGGCTGACTCACAGAGAAAACAGGTGTGGTAATCGAACCGTGAGACAGGAGGACGCGTTGTTTACGAACTCGGCTAGCTTTACTTCAGATATATACTACAGTAGTCTAAGCAGAATTTTCACAATCTGCCTTCTTTGTCAAAATTTTAAATTGGACTTGTTTCTATTCTCGCGTGTTCCTTTTAACTTTGTGTCAGTCTTTTTGAAATTCTTACTATATTAGACTACAAAGCTCCTCAAAAGATTACACAAAGTCTTGTATAAATAAATGGTGTCTCCTTTACCTCCCTACGATATAAACTCCAAGAAATTTGCCAAAAAAAAATTTTTTTACCACACAAAATGTAAGAACTGCTAAAATTTAACAACGCTAGCCTGATTTCTTTGCTAATACCAGCTTAGATTCGCATAAATTCCAGTAGCTAACATTACTAGCCAGGCACCAAGTCAAATTCTAACTAGTGGTAAATATTATTTTACTTCGGTTTGATTAAATAATGATTTATTTTTTATTTTTTTTTTTTTTGTAGATTAACTCATTTTCACCCAAATTCATAAAATAAATAAATTTAATAAATAAAATAAAAAAATAAATAAAATTAAAAATAAATAAAATAAATAATCATTTCACCAGGTTACTTTTTAATTCACTGTAAAAAAAAAAAAAAAAAAAAAAAAAAAAATCTGAGCAAAATTTCTGCCATTCACTTTTAACTGTGTAAGATTTTGACACATTATCAATTCCTCCATGTAGAAGTTTTGTTGTTTGTTTTTCCACCCGGAGTATTTCTGACTCATCAGCTAATTCCCCTCATAAACTCTGAAAGCAAGTAGTAACGCAAGAAAACATATAAAACGTGGCATGCAGAAGGACTACAGAACTGCCCAGGACACTCGAGCCATCTTTTGTTCTTTCCTCATAGAACAAAGGCGCTTAAACCGACCCACAACACAGCAGTGTAATGACTTTCAGATTTTAAACACTCTTCATTAATCGCCCCAAAGTTTCCATTCACAATGTCAAAATCACCATATGCCCAAGCAATGGAAACAAACCTCCAACACCATTTACAACTCTTTGGATCCTTGTTTACCCGAGAGTGACTGCTGCTCAGACGATCTGACAGACGTACGAGGCTAGAAGAAAGATGAAAAAAAAAGGGGGGGTAAAAAAAAACAAAACAAAACAAAAAAAACATGCGAGTACACAATCCTGAACTAGCCTTGAAGTCATTTTTTTGTGTATTTTTTAAATTAGCTTTATTTATGCTATTAAGTTTGACGCTGTGCTTTTCACAAGTGTCTTCTGTTGCATTCGACTAAACATTGGTGAAGGTCCAGGAACAAAAGATTTCTTGCTTATAATGAACTATATATATCTTGAATTTTTATTATATTAATTCTTTATACTTCTCCTTATGTTTACCTTCTGGCTCTGTGTTTATGTTCTGTAAAGCTGCTTTGAGACAATGTCCATTGTAAAAAGCGCTATATAAATAAACTTGATTGAATTGAATGATGAGAAGTTTTTAAACATTATTAATCACTTCACTGCTTTTAAGAAGGGGGGCACGGTGGCTTAGTGGTTAGCACGTTCGCCTCACACCTCCAGGGTTGGGGGTTCGATTCCCGCCTCCACCTTGTGTGTGTGGAGTTTGCATGTTCTCCCCGTGTCTCGGGGGTTTCCTCCATGTACCTCGGTTTCCTCCCCCGGTCCAAAGACATGCATGGTAGGTTGATTGGCATCTCTGGAAAATTGTCCGTAGTGTGTGATTGTGTGAGTGAATGAGAGTGTGTGTGTGTGCCCTGCGATGGGTTGGTACTCTGTCCAGGGTGTATCCTGCCTTGATGCCCGATGACACCCAAGATAGGCACAGGCTCCCCGTGACCCGAGGTAGTTCGGATAAGCGGTAGAAGACGAGTGAGTGAGTGCTTTTAAGAAGAATCCGCCGTAATTATGTTTTGTGTCGTAATATCGCTTTTAATTTCAACCACGTCGGATAAGCATCGTTGACTCTGAATACGTG
Source organism: Tachysurus vachellii (assembly GCF_030014155.1). Lineage (NCBI taxonomy): Eukaryota > Metazoa > Chordata > Actinopteri > Siluriformes > Bagridae > Tachysurus > Tachysurus vachellii. The sequence continues at coordinate 18,482,412 of NC_083478.1, forward strand.
AGAATCGCTGTATATGTCTTAGTCTGTTTTTTTACATAAACGTTTGTGTTTTCAGCTTTTTTTTAAACCAGCTGTCTCGCTGGTTAGCTAATCAAACCAGAAAGGGAAATAAAACGCTTTGGCGAAAACTTACTCCTTACTGAGCTGATGGTGCCGATGTCTCTGGCCTGATGAGTCGACTTTAGCTGAATCGTTTGCACAATATCAGAATAAGCAACAAATGAGTTTCTGTTACAAAAGCTATGCAGGGTTTAGCTTTAGAAAACTAAAGTCGAGGAATTTTTCTTGTTTATTGATTCTGCCTCGAGCACTCAGCCGAAAATGTCTCTGAGTCAACTTATCGCTCATGCCATGAATCCTTGAACATTGCTAATGGATCCCACAGACTGCAGTGGAACCTGAGGATGAGTGTTCTGGCCTTCCTCGGGTTAAATGTTTCAACAAACTGAAGTAAGCAAAAACTAGAAGGTATGAATCTGATTTGAAAAAGCACACTGAGGTTAGTGTTTGCTAACGTGAACCAGCTGTGTTCTATTTAGGTCCTGTTAGAAATTAGTATCAGTCACTTGTCTTGCAGGTTGCTTTGGATTTCTACTGTTTGGATAAGAGCGTCTGCAAAACGTACACGGAGATAAAAACCCATTCCCCCCTCACACGAGTCTGGCGTGCCTGTTATTGATCTAAATTTTACAATTTCTTCATCCGCATAACTTCCGCTAAAGCACGCCGAAGTGGTTGTTCATGCAAAACATTTCTATGTTTTCGTTGTTCAAATCCGTCTCCGCCGTCTGCTTCTATTCTCGTCTGTCAGGATCGTTTTTTTTCTTGTTCTCTGCTCCTGCTGATGTTTCTACTTTCTAGAGCACCGTTCGTACCAAGACCAGTCATGTGCTTTTTTATCCCAATGTGAAAATTCCTTGAGTCACACCTTCCTGCCCACTCGGTGCTGAGTAACGGGGAGGCTGGCTACTCCCAGCGGCACCCGACAGCTCCTGGCACGCTCTGGTGACAGCATTGACAGATCCGAACTGCTTACAGCCGCTCTCATCTGCAACCCTTCTGCTTGTTTTGTTGAGCTGCTGCCTGGGCAACAGGTGCACTGCTGAGAACCTGCTTTCTGGAGCATCTTGTAGGAGGAGCAGAATATTAGCTGGCTTCATCCAGAGCGCTCCTGACATTTGTACAATTGGTCTGCTGGACTCGTTTTGACTTGCTCGTCACCCGGTGATTTATTATGACGAAACTGATGAAGACATCTCGTGCCATTAAAACAAGAGTCGAGTGGAGCCTTTTCAAGTGTCTTTACAGTAACCTTGCATGCACTCTAAAAGGAGAGGCACTTCAATCTAAAAGGCTTGATGGTGCACTTGCACGCTCTCTCTTATGTGCCACTCAAGGTTTCCAAGGAGTTCCAAAATATTTCTGAAACTCTTAAGCAAATGCATCTCAACACCCTCTGAAGGAAACCTGAACAAGTGATCATTCTTAAAAACCCAGGCATTAGCATGACTGCGAGGCTTAAAGATCCTCGTAAAACACACCTGTGTTTAAAACTTCATTGCGAAGATCAGTGTAAAATTTAATAGTACAGGAGATCAGAGCCAAATCGAAACAAATCATATCTTTTTATTATACTACGGCTCTGTTGAATACTCTGATAGGTTGAAAGGTGGTGATTCATTTTCTAGAACAGCAGCTGTGACAGGAGAGCCCAGATGCTGCAAGGTTTTAATAAATATTGTACAGAAAAAAAAATATGTAATCATTGTTTGCCAATGGAAGATAATCAACTTGATATTTTTTTGCTTTTGCATATGCACCGATCAGCCGTAATGCAAAAAACACCTGCTTAATATTGTGCAGGGAACCTGGTGGTCATGACTTGGTCTGCATCAATCTTTAGGTAGGTGGTACGTGCTATATTCATGTAGATAAGTACATCCACGTGAATGGCAGGGCACGAGGAACATTTCCCAGAGCGCCGCACTGCCTCGGCTGGCTTTCCAGACCAGGCTTCTTACTTCCGTTGCTCCATGTTTGAGTTCTGATTCTTAAATGCACTTTGTAAGTGTTTCAGTGGTGGACAGGAGTCAGTATGGGCACTTTGACCCACTCTGCAGCTACATACAGCTGGTTCACCAGTTGGTCGTCCTTCTTTGGACTACATTTGGTAGGTACTAACTGGGAACACCGCACAAGACTTGCCATGTGGGGAATGTGGTAGCCTAGTGGATAAAGTGTTGGACTACCAATTGGAAAGTTAAAAAAGTTTGAATCTAGGTCCACTGAGCTGCCACCACTGGGCCCCTGAGCAAGGCCCTTAACCCTCAATTGCTGTTGTATAAAATGGGATAAAATATAAAATCGCTCTGGATAAGGACGAATGCCAAATACCATAAACGTAAATGCCAGTTTGGAGTTGCTCTGTCCCAGTCGTCTAGCCATCACAATTTGGCCTAGGTCAAAGCTCAGATCGTTACACCTGCCCATTTTTCAAGCTTTCAACAAAAGCAACTATGTGAACTGACTCAGTATTATTCACATTTGTGACGTGACGTGACGTGACGTGACATACATAAGGCTAAGTACGGTGACGCATACTCAGAATTTGTTCTCTGCGTTTAACCCATCCAAAGTGCACACACACACACACACACACACACACACACACACACACCGTGAACACACACCCGGAGCAGTGGGCAGCCATTTATGCTGCGGCGCCCGGGGAGCAGTTGGGGGAGTTCGGTGCCTTGCTCAAGGGTCCCTCAATCGTGGCCGGCCCGAAACTCGAACTCACAACCTTAGGGTTAGGAGTCAAACTCTCTAACCATTAGGCCACGACTTACCCCAGGAACTTTTGGGGGAACACGGTCCTATCCGACCTCTTCCATGTCTATGACTGGCTAGAAAAACAGGTGAGAGAGAGAGAGAGAGAGAGAGAGAGAGAGAGAGACAGTATGCCATCACTCCCATTCAGATAGCATGACAAATTTTGCTCCTTTTGTCACTCGAGAGCCATTTCTATATTTCTGAAGGTGAACATTACCTCACGTTATCATTTGAAAAAAACGAAACAAACACCATACATAAACAAAGGGTGTGGATTAACAAGTCTCTATTGTTACGTTCTCAATGGGATTAAAGATCTGGGCTCTAAAATAGTTTTTATTTCCTTTAAACAAAGCAGCAAAGAGGAGAATAAAATCTGGAAGTGAACTCCTCAGCCATCTCTCTGCGCTTCCTCTCCAGCCTTGCAGTGCCCTATATAAATTCATTCAGCACATGATTTAAGACCCATAATTGCTGGCGGCAGAAGCCTTGTCCGACCTCCGACTGCTAATCGCTAGGCGCTTCTACGTAAGGGCTGCGGCTAATCGTTTTACGATATTGAGCAACAAATGAACTCGAGCATGTCTCAGAGCTCTGCAAATCCTTTTGATGCTTTCGGCAGAAACACGGCATACGTAGTAAAGTCTTAACTCCGCTCCTGAGACTCTCAGAGTTGCTTGCTGTTGATAAAACCTCCAGATCAATAATCGTTTAGAAGAGGAGAAAAACTTCTGGCCTTGGACTATGTAGGAAACTTTAAGGGGTTTCGAGTTGTTAAGTTGAGCTCCCAGAGGCTGAACATGGCTGGAAGGCATACAGGGAGCAATCTGCTTTCAATTTGAATTAAAAAAAAAAAAAAAGAGAATTCAAACCCATAAAAGCCAGATATAGACAATTTTCCTGAACGAGACCCAAAGATTATACCTTCTCTATTAAAAAAAAAAAATACATACAGATGACAGCAAAATTTCTTTATATTCTCTCCAAACTTTATGTACTAATACTGACACAATCATGCATCTGATTTTCTTCAAGAACAAATGGCCCAAATCACAGAAATGACTCATTTCTCTCCAGAGTCTCTCTTGAACAAGACTGTCACACCCACAGTGGAAATTGCTCTTGCTAAAAGCACGTTAGCAGACCTCACACCGTCGGCAACGCAAGTCTGAGTTTCCTTTTCACTCCCGCGCTCTCGTTCTGAGAGATGAGCGAAACTAAAAGTCGCATGCTGCTAAAGTTTACTGGAAGAAGACAAACGGTTTTGTTCTCTGGAAGCTGGATCATTATCTGTACTTAGAATCCAGTGGACTGAACGACAATAAAAGTCTTTGAGACGTCGCCGGATGGAAAAGAGTCGAAACGATCCAGACGTAAAACAATGTGAGCAGAATAAAAAAAAAACAAACAAACTAATTTCACCACAAAAACCGCAGTATACTTCAGTGGCTCTTAATATTCTTGTTTGTTTGTTTTTTTCCCCCTCACAAAACTGCGATTTGCAAATCAACTTCAGTGAATTCTGCCAACTTTTACTCGCGTTTGGTTTTGAATAAAATCGTAAACATTGCTAGATTGTTGCTCTTTAAGCTCATTTCCTGAAGCGTAATACAGCGACAGGACACAAATTCTCCGTGGAAGGAGTCTCCGGTGTCAGAGCTTAAACAATCAGAGAGGTAAATATGTTCCTAAGTCTTCAGGATGGACAATACTTTTGCAGCTTCTCAGAAAAGGTGGAAAAAAAAAAAAAAAGGGAAAAAATATGTGATGCTGGTAATTGAACGTGTATCGATAGCTGCTATAGCGCAAGAGAGAACGGTAACTGAATGTTTCACAGACGTCCCACAGCAAGAGAAGATAAGATTCCAAATCCGTGTGGTCTCTGAGGACAACAATCTTCTAATCAATACCCAGTTCTCAGACTGTATCTGACTCTCTGTTAAACACTCTGGTGTTTATAACAGATTATAATCACACCCTCCAGTGTCACCAAATGAGGATGAGGTTCACTTTTGAGTCTGGTTCCTCTCAAGGTTTCTTCCTCTTCCATCTCTGGGAGTTTAGGGAATAATATTTCTTGTTTGCTGCGATAACATAGTGAGCGTTTGCATGCCTAATACAAGAGTGTGTGTGTGTGTGTGTGTTAGCTGGCAGGAAACAGAAGGACAAACGTGAGAGAGAGAGAGAGGGAGAGACAGATAGATAGATAGATAGATAGATAGATAGATAGATAGATAGATAGATAGATAGATAGATAGATAGACAGACAGACAGACAGACAGATAGACACAGACAGATAGCAGATAGACAGATAGCAGATAGACAGATAGCAGATAGACAGATAGACAGACACAGACAGACACAGACAGATAGCAGATAGACAGACAGACAGATAGATAGATAGACACAGACAGATAGATAGATAGACACAGACAGATAGCAGATAGACAGATAGACAGACACAGACAGACAGACAGACAGACAGACAGACAGACAGACAGACAGACAGATAGATACAGATAGCAGATAGACAAAGACAGATAGCAGATAGACAGATAGATAGATAGACAGACACAGACAGATAGCAGACAGACAGATAGATAGATACAGACAGATAGATAGATAGATAGATAGATAGATAGATAGATAGATAGATACAGACAGATAGCAGATAGACACAGACAGATAGATAGATAGATAGACAGTCAGACAGAGTTAGTCTAGACCTCACCACAGTCGCCTCAGTCGCCTCAGACTTGAGGGATAAATCGAAACACATTTAACTCTAAGTCTAATATTAATCTTGACCTTTTTGTACTATAATTTCTTATGTTCTGTAAAGCTGCTTTGAGACAATGTCCACTGTTAAACGTGCTATACAGATGAAATTGAATAGAATACACATGGATAATTTATATAAAAAAAAACAAAGCAAAACACAAAACCGGTGGATTCGTGTCAGGGTTCGTCACAGCAAACCCATCGCCGATTCTTTTCCTAAACAGAGCGTCTCAGAGAGTTTTGTATGATATGACAGTTTTCATATGACAGGACAACAGATTTTTGAAGTTTAATTGCGAGACTTTAATAGTCAATGGAATCATTTTTTACACATTATAAGATGTTTCAGACTGCCAGGGTGGTGTAGCTTATTTAAACTCGACTGTCTGAATAAAATACCGTGAATAAATGTATACAGATTTCTCCGTTTCGGTTCAAATGTATCCTTTGGAGGAAAAAATAATATTTCTTGTTTGCTGTGATGACAGTGAACGTTTGCATGCCTAATACAAGAGTGTGTGTGTGTGTGTGTGTGTGTGTTACAGATGGATAGATGGATAGACAGATAGACAGAGTTAGTCTAGGCCTCCAGCAGGGATTTAAAGGTCAGGCAGAGACGCTGCTGTGGCACTGTGAGCTGTGATCTCTGCCATGTGCTCGCGTGGAGTAGCACGTACGCACCGGCACCACCCAATCACTTCCTCATACAAACAGTGCGCAGAGGAAGAGAGAGAGAGAGAGAGAGAGAGAGAGAGAGAGAGAGAGAGAGAGAGAGAGAGAGAGAGAAACGACCAGAGTTTGCTGTTTCGGCTTTGCCCCGCTCAGTAGCTGCAGGTATAGCAGTCATTTTTCATCAGTAATGACATCATTACACACAGCAGCACCACTTATTACATTTTGGCAGAAGGCAGAAAGTGCAGTCAGAAGACTTTCCAGCTCTCTGACCGTTCTGCATGACTAACTGCGGCCTTTGTGTACAGTTTGCAAGAAAAAATAAATAAATAAAAACAAAGTCACAGAAACCCCAGCGCCACAACAACGTGATCTTTCATTAACGCTATACATCTAAAATAAATACAAAACACTGAAAAGAAAATTTCTTTTCACAAATTCAGCAACATTTTTTCCCTTGCTCAGCTTTTCTAAGAGACGTCGGTCACTCGAGTTAGACGTAGATCACTTACTTACTTCTTACAGCTACAAACAGCTGTTCGCTCTAATAATAAAAGCACAAGGCACAAAGTCAACGATCCTGAAGACTTTCACATGGCGGAAAAACTAAAGGCTGATCTTTATCATCAAGAGATGACACCAAGAATGTCTTTACAAAAGTTGAACTGTTTATTAAAAGCCTTAATACAAGTAATTCTGTCTACTTTTATTTGAATTATTTTATCCTATTTCTTATTTTACTTTTTTTTGAGTCGGCTGAAAAGCATTTCCTTTTTTTTTTTGGTTGTCTCTGTTGAATCGTGCCCCAGTGAATTAGCTGTTAATTAGAAGATGATGATATAATAATATAAACCTGTGATTTGTACAGACAGCTGTACATCAAGATGTAATATTTTATTGTACAGATTTCATGCTAGAGAAATGCAACATGTAAATATTCCCCATGGTTATCTAGTTAACACCAAACTACATGCAATACCTGCTCATCTAACCAGGAGCTGATGTTCCACTGGTAATTAATGTAAACAGAGCGAATAATAAAGGCCTCGGCTGCACGGAAGACAACAAGTCGAGGCTCTGTGCATTCGGCTGCTCGACCCTCCTCCTATCCACCTCGTAAAATACAAACCAGTCAGAGGAGCTGAACACAGATATGCCCCTTTTCCACCAAAAAGAACCGGGTGCAGGTTCCACTGGCGAACCTTCTGAGAACCAGTTTGCCTTTCCATCAGTTAGAGAGCATCACAGAGCCGAGTCTGATGTCACTGTATACGTGTCACGTTACACAGCAACGTTAGCGCAGCAGCGTCAAACACAAACACAACATCAACAATAGCGGATGTTTCTTTACTTTAATGCTCATGGCTTTGTGAACCTACATTAGCATCCAAACGCGGCGAATCCAACCTTTACGTGCAGCTCCATGTAATCTGTATAAACGGAGGTTGTAATAGAGAATAACGGAAAGTACATGACGTTATTTTATCATTAACACAGAAAAACGTTAGCCTTAGCATGTAGCTAACTACTATCATGTCTGCTGATAATGTATCATATTGCAGTAAAGTAAAAGTGTATTAAACATTAGTACACTTAAGGTACATTTACAAATGCGCTAACAGTAGCCCCGCCCACAGCCCCGCCCACAGCTCCTGACACAAGCGGTTCTTAAGTCTAGACCAGCAACGTTTTGGTGCTACTTAAGGACCAGTTTTCCTGGTTCAGAGCCGGTGCTTTGGGTGTAGAAAAAGAAAAGAACTGGTTCTAAATTAGGCTTCGAACCAGCACTCGAGCTGCCTCGGTGGAAAAGGGGCAAAAGCGAGGTGTAGATACACACTAGTGTATAGAGCTGGTCCGGTGTATTTGCCCAGTGGAATACAGGCTACATCTTAAAAAAAAAAAAAAAATGCTGCATTTATAAACACAAAAAAAAGACTTTCTGAGGTAACGGCCCTTGAATTTAAGCACGGAACTCCTGCTTCTATTAAAACCAGGACCAAATGTGGCTTCAGACAAATACGGCTCGGAACTCTGCTTGCTTTTGTTCTCCGTGTTTCCTCCAAAGCAATGAAGAAAAAAAAAAAAAAAAAAAAAAAAAAAAGAGATCGATAAAACGCTCGGTAATCAGTAAAGTCCCAGTGCTAAAGGACAAAATCTAAAGCACAAGCAGTATTCTAAACCACAGTCTGACTAAAACCACTAACAACTCCTTCCCCCCCCAACACACACACACACACACACACACACACTCAATAATACTCTTCCTGACCTGCTTTTCATCTGAATGTGAGGTCTCAGTATTAGTATTAGACCGCACCTAGCAGTCTGAGTAGTCTGTATTGGAGAAATGGAAATTTTTGGCTGAAATCGAAATTCTGAGCCAAAAGCAACAAAAAGTTCCCTTTTCTCCCTTAAATTTTGAACATTTGAGTCGTACAAACAGCGTACGCTTATCTGAAAGGTCTCTCGCACGTAGAGTTTGAGCTCAAAGACAAAAATCTTCTCCTAGTCATTTGAAGATCAGGAAGGCCAAAGCCCTCTTCATCTAGATAAAGTGAGTCTCGACCAGACGTCCTGCTGTCCTCCAACAGGTTTGCTCTGATCGCTGATTAAGCTGTAGTGGATTTTTTATTGGAGGTCTCAGATTGTGTTGTAGCAAGAAATCAAATCTCGTTAAAATCTGCACCTCTGGAACGTCTCGTAATTACTGTTACAGAGTCACGCTTAAAAAGTGACCGAGTGTTTACGGCTCGCTCTGTTGCACCCGTCAGTCATCACACCCACACACAACGTACCTGGAGATTATTGCCAAATTGTTCATCGTGCTGATGAGTGCTGGTGGGGAAATCGCAAGCATCCGTGACATCAGTATGCGCCTTAGCGGACTTGACAGGTTAACGGCGAGAGCAATAACAACATCGCCGCCTGACGACAATTCAAGCAAATCACTCGTGTCTCAAGCACCTGAACAACCAAACTGTGTTCCTTAGTGGTGTCTAATGTGGAGCAAAAAAAGTGCTGAGCCGTCAGACGTTAAATTCCACTCTGTCAAAACATGCCATTATCAGTTCTGTGTGAAGGAACAGGCGAGCATGTGTAGACCTTCACCTTTACCTTCACTTTCTCTTACACCTTCTCCTTAAGCTTCACCTTCTCCTTCTCTTTCTCCTTCACCTTCGTGTTCTCTTACACCTTCTCCTCTTTCTCCTTCACCCTCATGTTCTCTTACACCTTCTCCTTCTCTTTCACCTTCTCCTAATTTCACCTTCACCCTCATGTTCTCTTACACCTTCTCCTTCTCTTTCACCTTCTCCTAATTTCACCTTCACCCTCATGTTCTCTTACACCTTCTCCTTCTCTTTCACCTTCTCCTAATTTCACCTTCACCTTCATGTTCTCTTACACCTTCTCCTTCGCTTTCACCTTCTCCTAATTTCACCTTCACCTTCTCTTACACCTTCTCCTTCACCTTCATGTTCCCTTACACCATCTCCTTCACCTTCACCTTCTCTTACTCCTTCTCCTTCATGTTCTCTTAAACCTTCTCCTTCTCTTTCATCTTCACATTCATGTTCTCTTACACCTTCTCCTTCACCTTCTCCTTCTTCTTTACCTTCTCCTTCACCTTCTCTTACACCTTCTCCTTCATGTTCCCTTACACCATCTCCTTCACCTTCACCTTCTCTTACACCTTCTCCTTCATGTTCCCTTACACCATCTCCTTCACCTTCACCTTCTCTTACACCTTCTCCTTCATATTCTCTTACACCATCTCCTTCATATTCTCTTACACCATCTCCTTCATGTTCTCTTACACCATCTCCTTCAACTTTACCTTCACCTTCTCCTTCTCTTACACCTTCTCCTTCATGTTCCCTTACACCATCTCCTTCACCTTCACCTTCTCCTTCTCTTACACCTTCTAGTTCATGTTCTCTTACACCATCTCCTTCACCTTTACCTTCACCTTCTCCTTCACCTTCTCCTTCTCTTACTCCTTCTCCTTCATGTTCTCTTACACCTTCTCCTTCACCTTCTCCTTCTCTTACTCCTTCTCCTTCATGTTCTCTTACACCTTCTCCTTCACCGAGGTAGGTTTACACAGATGCTGGAAAGTCACTAAGCACCACAGCTGTGCACATCTCCAGCATCTCCAACATTCGAAATGATTACTTACTAAAATAAAACCAAAACGATTAAAATTTAATGTCTACAGCAAAAACAATGCTGATGTTTTTCCTCTTGGTTTTATCCCCCATTCTTGTTCATG
>NC_083478.1:18500466-18502966 GCF_030014155.1 Tachysurus vachellii
TTAGTTCAAGGAATCGACTCCAAATCGCTGAGGATGACTCTTAGTTCAGGGAATCGACTCCAAATCATTGAAGCTGACTCTTAATTCAGGGAATCAACCCCAAATCATTTAGGCTGATTCTTAGTTCAGGGAATCGACTCCAAATCATTGAAGCTGACTCTTAATTCAGGGAATCAACCCCAAATCATTTAGGCTGATTCTTAGTTCAGGGAATCGACTCCAAATCATTGAAGCTGACTCTTAGTTCAGGGAATCAACCCCAAATCATTGAGGCTGACTCTTAGTTCAGGGAATCGACTCCAAATCATTGAGGCTGACCTTTGTCTAGGGAATCAACTCCAAATAGTTAAAGCTGACTCGGAGAACGGGAGTCGACTCCAAATCACTGAGGCTGACTCTTAGTTCAGCGATTCGACTCCAAATCGTTGAAACTGCCTCAGAGATGAAGGAATCAACTGCAAATCGTTGAGGCTGACTCTCAGTTAATGGAATCAACTCCAAATCGTTGAAGGTCACTCTCATTTCAGGAAATCGACTACCACTTATTAAAGCTGACTCACAGTTCAGTGAATCAACTCTTTTTTAAGACGTGACAGTGAACACACAGCCATGCTGAAATGCACCTGCACAATAAAACCCACTCAGCCAGGAATAATACAGCAGAGTTATTACAAAACTGTCTACACGCTATCTGACCTCCACGGTCACAATTTTTGTCTCCAATTGAATGTGACAGTGACATGGAAAATATGGCATTTTAGGTTTTTTGGAATTCGGGACACTGTGTTGTGCAAAGACAGTTTGTTTCTTTTTCCGATACGTCAAATGTGCCTTTCATCTTTTGCTGAGCGAAAGAACACAAGCGGCCCATAACATTTGCTGAGATTATAATTATTTCAATCAGTGAGGTTTTGCGAGAGGCCTTATTTGCATTGTTGAGAAGAGCTGATGGCTCTGCATGCACACACACACACACACACACACACACACACACGCCGCTTTTCTACAGTGTGTGCAAGTGTGGGTGTGGGGATTAGTACTTACAGTGGCATTTCTAAAGAAGCCATTTAAGCCATTAACTACACTAACGCTGCGTGCGCAGGTGCACAGAAACAGACAAAGCGGCCTGAGCTGGAGGAATACTAGGTTAGGAAGGAAGATAAATGAACGCTGTTCTTTTCTGAGACGCTATTTAAGACGAGAAATAAAACGGAAAGCTGTGCGATTGTCTTCCATTAGTTTTCCATTAGTATTTAATTAAATCTGATCGAAAGTGATTGAACAAGGCCAAAGCTGTAGGAATTAAATTATGTACGCAGATCTGATACATGGAATTTTTTGCCTATTTATGGTCAGTTCTAGTCCGTGTTGGTCGCTGTGGGACTTTTGCTTCCTTTTGCTTGTGACTGATGCTTCCACTACTGAATACTGAAAATCACGACTCTAAGTTCTTCGACTGACACATCGAGGGATATGGGGAGGTGAAAAAGACGTTAAAAGAAAGCGAAAGAATGTAGCCGAAGGAAGTCAATTCTATTTTTTCTAGATTTGATTCTTTCCATTAGTAACAATGTAAAAGCACTGAAGCTGTTCATCTTCTCGAATTATCTCGTCAATCAAGCAGTGATGACTAGATGACTACTAAGTGCTTCTGGTCAGACTTTCCACACTTGTCTGAATTCCTAGATTTGTTATGTGCTTCAAATACAGTGTGTCTGGCAGATACATAAATACCTGATGACTCATACGGGTTCCGAAACCCAGACAGTCATCAGACGCACCTCAAAGTGTCTCCGTCCTTCACCATGCGTTTGTAGCGCTCCTGGTAACGCACGGCACGTACTTCCCTTATTTCTCGAATCCGTCGCCTCCAGTTCAGGATCCTGTAGTGTAAATTGATGTCGTCCATCTTGGCCCAGGGAGAGAAAAGAAAAACAGTGGAAAAAAAAAAACACATCAACATTGTTTAGAATTCTTGTGCCGGGGAAAGATGTTTAGAGAATGCAGTCAAGCTGCAATCTATTGTCTAAACTAATTACTGCATAAAACAGGCCACAATAATCTTTCCTTGACTGATATTCCAGAGGCATGAGACGGCTTTGATGGAGCGAACGAGTCAAGTGACAACTAGTCTGTCATAACGAAGAAAACGGTTTTTTAACTGTTCTGTCTGACTGATCCGGTCAAAGATCCGGTCACACACACACTCTCCCTCACACACACACACACACTCTCCCTCACACACACACACACACGCTCTCCCTCACACACACACACACGCTCTCCCTCACACACACACACACGCTCTCCCTCACACACACACACACGCTCTCCCTCACACACACACACTCTCCCTCACACACACACACGCTCTCCCTCACACACACACACGCTCTCCCTCACACACACACACGCTCTCCCTCACACACACACACACGCTCTCCCTCACACACACACACACGCTCTCCCTCACACACACGCGCTCCCTCACACACACGCG